>NC_051158.1:72687398-72987398 GCF_013339745.2 Dermacentor silvarum
CGTAACTGGACCCTCTGGTCCGTCGTAGCAAGCACCGGGTCGGCGCTCTCGCCCCGGGGGGGGGGGGGGGGGGGAGGGCGGGGTAGTGCCACGAGACAGTGAAGGGGCTGCTACTGTCGGTCGGACGAAGACGACGGTGACGAAGTGGCCAGAGGTGCGCGACAGCCTTGCATCCGTCGCTGCTGCTTGTCCAAACCTTGTATGCAGCCATACTCACTCCCTAAATAAACGTTATCCCCGTAACAATATGTACGTCACGCTCCGTCTTCCGGAAGCCGGAACCGGAAGCCAGCTTCCGGCTTCCGGAGAACGCTTCCGGCGTTTTGCCCGAATGATCCCCCGGCTGGTGCTTCGCCCACTCATCATCATTCAGTTCGTGGTTATGCGGTGTTTTTTTTTCTTAGAATCTCCAGGGTAAGGTAGTAAACCGGATGCTCATCTGATTGAGCTCTCTGCATTTCCTCTTCTTGCTTTATGTTTATCTCTTAAGAAACAACAATTGAGAAAAAATAGCACCGAGATTCGCGCACACAGAGTTCGCGCACGAAAATGTAAATGTTTTTCATTAATGCTTTATGTTCGCGGTGAACTGTTAGACAGTTTTTTTTTTGTTTTCACCTGAGAAAGAAGGATATGGACATTATTTCATCAATTTGCGGCTTGTCTTGATGACAGAAGTCCCACTCTTCTGGTGACACACGCAGAAGCCCTGACTCATTGTAAACACGTAAGATTGTACACGCACAACTTGCTCATTTACCTGTTAGTGTACTTGTGTGTGCAACCTACGCAGCGAGACTTCAACCATCGAGGCAAGCCATGCTAAGTATAGCCTCCGTCGAAGTACTTCTAAATATTATTTTTGGACAATCACCGGCACAAATAACAGCAGGAAATAACAAGCTTTAGCCCTAAAAATATAGAAAAATAAACATTGCCGCCAAAATATTCCCACGTAAACGTACAGACTATCCTGTGTAGCGAACTCTCAGGATCTTTGCTGTTTAACAAAAAGCCACCTTTATGTATAATTAAGATAGAGTGAACGAATTCCTCTTGATGCCAATGGAATTCAATAATAACGTGTTCGGGTAAGGAGATTAAAATCGACCTTTCTATGCAGCCTTCAAATAGTCGCCCGTGAAGTTGCTTTTTTTAAACTTTATTTCACGAATACGATCACTCCATTAGGCCGATCCCATTTCGTCTTGAAGTGCCTTCTCATAATTCAGTTAGATTGCATTCACGTGTGTATATGGCGACAAGTTGGCTTTTCAACGAGTCACCACTTCCCCGGGTTATTCGACTGTGAATTAACACTCCATTGCCTCACAGCACAATCATGACACATTTAATCAAATAAACACGCAGTTTCTCGATACTACGGCGTAACTTCCTGGTGCTCTTTGGTTTCTGTTTCTATCCCTCTTTTGTATATATATTTTTTGTTCGCTCCTGTTCAGTGAACTTGTATTACTTTTTGTTCTCTCGACATTACGTTATTTTGGTGCGTGTTAGACGGCTGTTTCGGTAATCGTGTTATAGTACTCTCCATTGTTTATTTTTATAGTTGTTGATTCACTTTTACTGTGTATAACAGTAACTATCAGATTCGTATTTATTTCTACAATCTTGCTTCCTTAGCGTACTGCTGTGATGAATTCAAGTGTCCATATACCATTACGAATTTTGTATATTGTAATCTTATATGTGCATGTTCACGTAGTGTGTATGTATACAAGTATGTTATTGCACATGTATTATCTATAGAGTGTCTCAGCCAATGCAAGCCCAGCTGCTGAACGAAAGAAATGTATGAAAAAAAAAAACGAACCGAACATCGTAGGTCTTTTAATTGTATCTTGCACCGTGTTTTGTAAATATTTCCTTTTTTGTTGAAAAGCTTGGTTAACGTTAGCTGGGACACACGGTACATTATAGGCTCCCTACCCACATTGTCCACGAAGTCTATAATGTGACGCCCCCCCCCCCCCCCCCCTACCTAGTGCCTCGAACGGCGCTCTGCAAGGTTTTTAATATAAAAAACAAATATGATGGTCATTGCATCATGCCATCGAGCAGTCATCGTCATCGCGACCATAGTCGTAGAATGAATAGGTGTACCTCTAGACAAAGGCCTCTATAAATTATTTCTAATTACACCTTTCCTGCGTGAACCGAACCAAATTAGTAGCGGAAAATTCTCTACTCTCTTAAGTTCATGTAAGTTTATTCCAACTTCTAGCGTGTTTCCCTTGCTGTTTCCCTTAATCTGTTATCATGTTAGACGACATGTTATCTGTTGCACGCATTTGATACCTCGCCTCACCGCAGCACCACATCTCAAGTATAGAATCCCATCTACTCACGTTTGATCTCTGAACCAAACTGCCTCGACGCTGCGTCTACCATTTCCCTTCCCGTCTAGCGTTCGCGCGGTGCCGAGCTTGCTTTCAAGTTTCGTTCTTAGCCCACAACGTTTCGGGTTGGCAGGTTAGCGCTGGTTGTACTGAGAACTTCCAGCTCATCGGAGCGACAGATTGGATATAAAGAAAGCAAAGCCGAGTCGAGGGCTGGTCGAGGATCAGGAGCAGTAATGAGATTACGCACATCGCGGACACAGGTAAGGCTAGGTATCAGATGAGTGGGGAGCTTCGGCGAATGCTTTTCCCCCTGTAGGGGATCTAATTAGGATCTTTGTTGATCATAATGCAATTTTGCCGGCAGGTGTACATGCCACTGGCGTGGTCCCGTATGGTAGTGCCAAAACCGTCTAGCAACAACTTTGGCAGCCGTGGTGGGCGTATGTGTCGCCCAGTCTTCAGTTCTAGATGAAATATCTGCGCTGTGCTATGATCATCGATTCGCACTGACCTTTGCACAACGCTTCGACAATCCGTCGAACCAGCTCAGGGAAAAAGGTTTCACAAAGGTACACTATAGAGAGTAACAGTAAATTTGTTCGGATGGTCGGATTGCTGAGCCAGATTGCTCGAAAAGTTTATTTTCACTCATATAGAATAAAATAAAATCCAAGGCCTCCTTGAGTTCTAAAATTTCGTGCTAACACCTCACAGTCGGTGCGTCATTGTGACGTCACGGATTTCAGTAGGTTTTGGTTTGGGCCGCTTTGGCACTGCACGGTAACGGAACTTGCCACATTATGTGGTTTACTTCTTTAGAATGACGAACTGCGTAGTCGCCGCATTCCGATGGCTGGAGAATGCAAAAAAAGAAGGCTTGTGTACCATGACTCGAATGAGAGAGAGAGGAGAAAAAAAGGAAGAGAGGCTAGATGGGAAAGTTAACCACACGCACCTCCGGTTTCCTACCCTGCACTATAGTGGAAGAAGATATATGGGCAAAAAGATATAAAGAAGGAGAGAAAAAGAGCGCTAGTTGCACGCCGGGTTTATAAATGGTCCCATAGACGTGATGACGACGTTATTGCTATCGCTATCATTATCGCTATTTAGCAACGCTATCGTCCCTTTCCGCGCCATCAACGCGTACGGACATTGTACAAGGACCTTCAAGTACCTTCGAGCGTGAAACTGCTGTCCGGAGAGGTTCACGCTCGACGTCGTACCGGAGACAAAGACATAAAATGTGTCGAATAGTTTCCGCGCTTCCGCAAGAGTTACACATAGGCGTGTCACCCATTTCGGTGACGAACGAGTAGCTAGGCCTTTGTAAATGCCACCCCGAACCAGAGGCGGCGCAATAGTTTGTCACCCCGGCGAGAAACATTTGAAAAGAAATAAGTGTCTGCAGACGACAGTTGTAGAGGTTAGGATAAGACGAGTATGTGTGTGTCCTAGCTCTAGGCAAGAAATAAAGTTTCCTTGCATCATCGGTTATGGATAGGAGGATTCGAAACCAGTCCGGCTTCTTCATGGGTGGACAAGGCAGTCTCGTCGGCGAGGTCATTACCAGCAGTGCCGATGTGTGCAGGCCGCCACTGAAACATACCGTGATTTAGGTGCCCAATAAAGAACTCAAAGGGTGAATATTAATGTGGTAATACTAATACATCGTCGTAACGTTATTATTAATAATGCGAGGTCTCTAACAAATCGGGCGTTACTTTGGGACGTTAGGATGTGTAATTTAATTTCGTTTAAATGGAAAACGCTCCTGCCGTGGTGAATCAACCTACCGATAAATGCGAAACATAAGCAACTGTACTCTTTGCTCGCTACAGCCGAGTTCGCAGTATAGTGATAAAATAGCCCCGTACGTTCAATGATGTTGACTCGGTGAAGTAATTCTTTCTTCTTTTTGCATGTGGACTAGCACTGATTGGTAGCTGGGGGTCAATGAAATCATTGGTTTCTCTTCAACTTGTTTCGCAGTAGCTCGCTTCGAATGAAACACGTGAACAGGAATTGGCCTCCCTGGTGCAGTATTCGGCCACTACCTCCCTCATGACTCCGACCCATGGCCCTCAGTCCCCAGTGGCTGCGGAGCACCTGACCAAGGCGTTGGTCAGACCTGCTACGCGGCAGAGGGTGCTAGGAATCTCTGGTTCCGGACAGGCCGCCAATGGAAACTGAACCTGGCAACGTTCAACACGCGCACCCTCTCGAGTGAGGCTAGCTTAGCAGGACTATTTGAAGAATTATCAGGCTTTTCCTGGGACATTATTGGCCTTAGTGAAGTTAGAAGAACTGGGGAGGCTTACACAGTGCTGTCTAACGGCCACGTCCTCTGCTACAGAGGTCTTCCAGATAAGAGAGAATCCGGGGTAGGATTTCTAGTCCATAACAACATAGCGGGAAACATTGATGAATTCACAGCATTAATGAGAGGGTAGCAGTCGTCGTAATAAAGATGAATAGGAGGTACAAAATGAATGTAGTACAAGCCTACGCCCCAACCTCCAGTCACGATGATGAATAAATAGAACAGTTTTATGAAGATGTTGAATTAGCAATGAGAAAGGTGCAAACTCAGTATACAGTAGTCATGGGCGACTTCAATGCAAAAGTGGGGAAAAAGCAGGTTGGTGAGCAACTACGGCATCGATTATAGGAATGCAAGAGGAGAGATGTTAGTAGAATTCGCGGAAAGGAATAGGCTCCTAATAATGAATTCCTTCTTCAGGAACCGCACCAACAGGAAGTGGACATCGAAAAGCTCTAATGGAGAAACAAGGAATAAAATAGATTTCATACACTCTGCCGATCTAAGCATAGTGCAGGATGTAGAAGTGTTAGGTAAGGTAAAGTGCAGTGACCATAGGTTAGTGAGGTCTAGGATTTCTCTCAATTTGAAGAGAGAAAGAGTGAAATTAGTCAAGAGGACACAGGCCAATCTAGAAGCAGTAAGGGCAAAAGCAGACCAATTCAGGCGGCGCTCGCAAACAAATATGCAGCTTTACAAAAGGAAGATAAAGACAACAGAGGTAATGAATGAAGCCATAACTAGGTTGATCTCAGAAGCAGCAATAGAAGTGGGAGGTAAGGCACCAAGGCAAACAGTAGGTAAGCGCTCCCAAGAAACAAAGGACCTAATGAAGAAACGACAAAACATGAAAATGTCCAACTTAAGAGATCATATAGAATTCGCTGAACTGTCAAAGCTGATTAACAAGAAGAAAGTAAAGCATATTCGAAATTATAACGTGGGAAAGATTGAGGAAGCCGTAAAATATTATTATTTATTATTTTATTTGTAAACATATACACAGGAAAGAGAAAGCGAGAAGCAAGGCTGGCAACTGCCACCAGAAGGGGCCCAACGCCTGCCTACTCTTTTGAAAGGACGAGAAAAACATAGAAGGAAAGATAGGAAGGAGGGGAGGAAGGAGGAAAGAAAGAGCGATATGACAAAACTCAAAGAATAAAGTACAACATACAGTAGGGCCCGTCCCTGAAGGTCACGCTACTAAAGAATGTGAAATAAAAGAAATAGTTGCTGGGTTACAAACGTGCCCCTAAGCTCGTTGCTTCTAGAAAAGTAAGGAGGGCGCGATGAGCTTGATCACGTCGAGACGCGCAACCACTGGGATATAAACATTAATCTAGAGTCATACAGCGCAGGCCAAGGCGCAAAATAAGGCGTAAAATATGGACGCAGCATTAAATCAGTAAAAAGAAAGCTTGGCATAGGACAAGGCAAGATGTATGCACTGAAAGATAAGCATGGTTATATCATCAGCAATTTCGATGACATAGTAATAGCAGCGGAAGAATTCTATACTGACCTGTACAGTGCCCAAAACAGCCAAGCAACTTTCGTTTGAAATAGTGATGGACCGGATACAGAGCCTCCTTAATTAGCGATGAAGTTAGAAGGGCCTTGAAAGACATGACCAGGCGGAAAGCTGCTGGAGAAGATGAAATAACAGTAGATTTAATCAAAGATGGAGGAGATATCATGCTTGAAAAGCTTGCGGCCTTTATACGCAATGCCTCACTACTTCAAGTGTACCAGGAAGCTGGAAGAACGCCAACATTATACGCATCCATAAGAAGGGAGACGTTAAAGAATTGAAGAATTATAGACCCATTAGCTTGCTTTCAGTATAGTATAAAATATTCACCAAGGTAATTTCAAATAGAATCAGGGCAACACTTGACTTCAGCCAACCAAGAGAACAGGTTGGCTTCAGGAAGGGATATTCTACGATGGATCATATCCATGTCATCAACCAGGTAATCGAGAAATCTGCGGAGTAAAATAAACCTCTCTGTATGGCTTTCACAGATTATGAAAAAGCATCTGATTCAGTAGAAATACCAGCAGTCATAGACGCATTACGCAACCAAGGAGTACAGGATGTGTACGTGAACATATTGGCAAATATCTACAAGGATTGCACAGCAACCTGGGTTCTCCACAAGAAAAGTAGAAAGTTACCTATCAAAAAAGGGGTCAGGCAAGGAGACCCAATCTCTCCAATGCTATTCACTGCATGCTTAGAAGTATTCAAGCTCTTAGACTGGGAATGCTTAGGAGTGATAATCAACGGCGAATGTCTCAGCGACCTTCGGTTTGCAGATGACATTGCAGATGACATTGAAGATGTTTTTGAAGATGATATTGTGCTATTCAGCAACAATGGGGACGAATTGCAGCAAATGATTGAGGACCTTAACCGAGAAAGTGTAAGAGTGGGGTTGAAGATTGATATGCAGAAGACAAAGATAATGTCCAATAGCCTGGCAAGGGAACAAGAATTCAGGATCGCGAGTCAGCCTCTAGAGTCTGTAAAGGAGTACGTTTATCTAGGTCAATTACTCACAGGGGACCCTGATCATGAGAAAGAAATTTACAGAAGAATAAAATTGGGTGGGAGTGCATACGGCAGGGATTATCAAATCCTGAGCTGGGAGCTTACCACTGTCGTTGAAAAGAAAAGTGTACAATCATTGCATTCTACCGGTGCTAACATATGGGGCAGAAACTTGGAGGTTAACAAAGAAGCTCGAGAACAAGTTAAGGAGCGCACACAGAGCGATGGAAGGAAAAATGTTAGGCCTAACGTTAAGAGACAGGAAGAGAGCGGTGTGGATCAGAGAACAAACGGATATAGCCGATATTCTAGTTGACATTAAGCGGAAAAATTGGAGCTGGGCAGGCCATGTAATGCGTAGGGTGGAAAATTGGTGGACCATTAGGGTTACAGAATGGATACCAAGAGAAGGGAAGCGCAGTCGCGGGACAGCAGAAAACGAGATGGGGTGATGAAGTTAGGAAATTTGCAGGCGCAAGTTGGAATACGCTAGCGCAAGACAGGGGTAATTGGAGATCGCAGGGAGAGGCTTTCGTCCTGCAGTGGACATAAAGTATAGGCTCATGATGATGACCTTAATGCGCTACACCCTTCCCAAGCTGTGTCAAAGGCAAAGCGACAAATCAGGCAGATGCAGTATGAGATGTCTGCGCAGCGGTGTGAGGACAAAGGGGACGCATGATGCTTGTCGAGGGAGGAATGGTGATGACAGGTATATTTGCATAGATAACCCGAGATTAGGATGAGGAGGTTGGCGTGTTGCTGCTGCGGAGATGGGGCACGTGGCTAGGAAAGTAAGGCTTCACTTTAAAATCTCGATGAGGAAACAATTTTATTCAAGAGAAATTCAGGGCTTTGTAGATGGCCGCTTGTTAGCGGCGACTTCTTCCGCCCAGGCAATAATTGCTTTTTGTAGCTTTTCTTTGGGAGACCGTATTAGGGTCTTCCATGTCGTTTCTGAGGGAGCTGGCAGAAGCTCTCTGGGCGGGGGAAGGCCCTGACTTTCCCAGAGGATGTGGCTTTGATTTGCTATGGCATTTTTATCGCAGTTTTCGCCTATTGGGTCAACCTCGCCATCTGTGAAGATCGCTAAGCGAAGAGGAGTGGTAGGGGTGTTTGAATTCGGCGGACGTGGCCTGCGCTCTCATGAGGTTGCTGTGTGGTATCAGATATATTCTTCTGTCCTCTTTATATAGAGGAAGTCACTGCCTCTCCTATCGTGGGGTCGGGTTCCAAAGAGGGCACGACAAGGTTTGTTAACGCGCTTCCTCGTTGCCGGGATTTCCCGAATGAGCGGGTACCCAGACAAGATTGATTTTGGTTCTTATTCCTGATTGAAGTTTTTCAGGATCTCGGCTGTATTTAGTCCCCCACTGCCCTTCATAAAGCTGAGAAAAACGCTCTTAGAGTCGCGAAGGACAGTGTGGGTAGTTGGGTTTATGATGACCAGCGCTGTGGCCCCGTCGCACTCTTTGATTGATGCGGCTCTAGTTGAGGCCACATTTACGATTCTAGATTCTGCGTCCACGGCACTAAGGGTAGCTTTCCTGAAATGCTACTCGAAATAGCTTTCGCTTATGCTTGAAACGGTGACAACGACCTCAGCGAGAGCAGGAGGTACAAAGCAACGACTACACAATGGCAGGAGTGAGTGCTTTGGCCAAACCTACGCGGTTCTTTTACAGGGTAAGCTCTTATGGGCTCATTCCAATAGCCGTCTCGGTTCGCGATGGTGTCCGCCGCCGCCTCCGCCGACGGCGTCCGGCGAACGTAACCGCTATCGCTGGAAATTCGAAAAAAAGTACCCGGTTCCTGCCGGGATCGAACCCGCTCCCGCTACGTGGGAGCCAGACACTCTACCACTGAGCCACGCAAGCGCTTGCTGTAGGGCGCCGGAAAATGCCCTTTAAAGCACGCGCAGAAGATCCATGCCTCCACCAGCATGGTGGCGCCATTTAATCAAGACGCCTGCAAACGCATCGTGCGCAGGCACAGACCATTCAGACGAGGCGCGCAATAAAAAAAAAAAAAACAACAACGCGATGCCCAGCCGCCTCCAGTATGGTGGCGCCATCCAATTAAGATGCCTGCAAACGCAGCGTGCCCGACACGCAAGTTGTAAGGCTTGATCGGGCTCAGCAGACTGCTGTGCAGAGAGCATTACAAGCCGCAGCTCGCCGTCGACGCCGGGCGGACAGTTCAGATCGTTCTCGTCAAAACGAGGCGAACAGACTACCGCGAAGACCCTGTTGTGTGTGGTGCCCAAATTGGAGCCACTCTTGAGCCGGTCCACCGGCTTACGCTGTGATTGTGCTGCGTGTGCCGCGCAGACCTGTGACTTTTTATACAGCGAAGCTGTATATGACTATAGGATATCCGGGATTCCTTCGTCTCGGTAGCCAGAAGCTGAATCAATCACAGCGAAAGGCGGCCGCCGCCGGGTTCCTTGCAGCACCACCAGATGACGCTCGCCTCGGAACATCCGCAGCAGCGGTGGCGCCGGCCATGCGAGGGAAAGACAAAAAAGAACCAGAAAGCGGACCTTCGCGCATAGGGTTCGCCACAAGCGTTTCCCGGTAGAGATTATGGTTGCATAAGCTGCAGATGCCGGGAAGCGGCAACTGTAGCATACGAAGCAGGGAGTGACGTCACTACACTTTCACATGCCAAAAAAGAACCCGGATATATATATATATATATATATATATATATATATATATATATATATATAGCAACGTGATTTCATTTGTCTGGTGATATCGCTACGGTAAGGCCACCCATAGTTAGGACTCCCGAAGAGCAGCGTGAACACGATGAGCGGCGACGGGAACAGCAACGTCAATATGCACAACAGCGTCGTGCTCAGGCTAGGCAGGACGCAGCGGTTCCTGCCCAAAGCAAGCAAGGCACAGTTAGGGCGCCTGAAGAGTAGCGCGAATACGATGAGTGACGAAAGAAACAGCAACGTCAATATATGCACAACGGCGTCGTGCTCAGGCACGGCAGCACCCAGTTCAAGGCTACGTCACATTGGTCTATCGGATCAGGTCATACCACATCTTGGCTTGCCAGCCAACTTCACAGCATGGATTGGAGCCCAATACTTTTTGAACATTTTCATGCGTATTCTATGGTTTCTGCGTAGTCGTTTCCATGCCGACGTCATGAGTCTTCTTTTTTAGACAATGCATGCAGGAACACCGGAAGAACCGAAAAAGCCCGCAACGGTTGCCGCTGAAAAAATAAACGAAAAAATGAAAAAAAATTAGGGAAAAGCAGTAAGACTGGAAACGTGACACAATACTGCAAGTGAATGATGTCGCCGAAAAGGCAATCAAGATCGCGCCAGGCCCGTCTTTATGCTTGTGTGACTTCTGCATACATAGTTTTCTGAAATTACTAGGTGAAAATCTTGCGCTGTAGTCGTTCAAACACAATGAATATGATGGGTAGGCATTACATTTTTTTACGATTTCGATTGACTTCGACGGAAAGGCAATTTATTTTATGGTTCTTTGTGGGGCAGCTGTGTTGCGTGTCTAGTTGAACATTTCTTCAGATCAGTGGAGTGCTTTACGTTGAGTACTAGTTCATATTGGTATGTAATTTCGACGGAAGTTCCGGCACTTCGAATTATCTATCCGTATTGCTAGATCTGAGTGGACTTAAGCAGCGGAGGCATTCGACAATGCGCGATGACAGTGTATTAGCGTGAAACATGTTATGTTGTAAGCCAGAAGGACAATGTTTAGTCAAATTCATGTCCCACACGTCATTCCCACTCTGGCAGAAGTGGTGCGCTAGCGGCGTGCCTGTACGCACGATTTTCAGAAACTCTAATTTTATAGAAGTCTAATATATTACCAAATCTGCATACTGGACGCAGGAACCCAACAGGACATTGGCAGAGCGGCTTTTACCGTATATTTAATTATGCATTCGTATGTATAAGTATCATCATCATCATCATCGACTTCTTTTTTTTTGCTTCCTCTTCATGTCCCCAGCAGGACGAAGACATCTGCCCGCGATCTGCAATTCCTCCTCTCTTGCGCGAGCTGACATCATCTCTCGCCTGCCAATGTCCTAATTTAATCTCCAACCTTATTTTCTGCCCTCGCCGACGGCGCTTTTCTTTTCTTGGCCCGCATTCAGTAACTATAATAACCCGCGGGGTATCTGTCCTACGCCTTACATGGCCTGCAAAACTTCATTTTCTCCCCTCTAAATGACAACTACAGCATTCGCTACCTCCGTTTCCTTCTAATCCACTGTTCTTATTTCTCTTAACATTACGCTTAACATTTTTCATTCCATCGCTCGTTGTGCGGTCCTTGGCTTCTTGCTACCCCTTCGCTTCTTGCCACCCTGTTAAGCTTCTCTGTTACCTTCCAAGTTTCTGCCCGATATGTTAGTACTCGTAGAATGCCGTATGCACTCCAACCCATTTTTGTTCTACTATAAGTTACCTTCTCATAGCCAGGGTCACGTGTTAGTAATTGACATAGATAACCGTACTCTTGCACAGAATCCAGAGGCTCAGAGCCAGTTACCAATTTTACTTTTCTGGTCAGACTGTTGTACATTACTTGGTGCATATTATCCTTTTGCCCTTCTCTTATACACTTTGTCTGCTTTGTTCCTCAGTCATTTGTTGCAGGTCATGTCCATCATTGCCGAAGAGGACAATGTCAATTGCACATCGCACGTGCCTGAAATGTTCGTCGTTGATATTCACTACTAATCTTTACGAGTCTAATAGTTTGCTTACTTCTTCCAGGTATTGGAGATATAGCTGTGAAGAAGCTGGGGAATGTTGATAGTTATTTTCTAAGATATTCACGCAAGCTTCCTTTCCTCCGTGACAACGCAGTGCTTCCATGACTGCTGGTATCTCTGCTAAATCGAACGCCACTTCGTAATCTTTGAAAGCCCCACAGAGAGGTTGGTAGTACTTCACCGACTTCTCCGCAGTGTATAACGATACTGGGTCCCCTGCAAGTGATAGCGCAAGTTTCACGCGGCTCGAAATGCAGCGAACGACAACGGTCTAAAAATATAATGCTCATATAAGGCTGACGCATCGGTAGAAATCAACAGCAGCTATTTCGACTAGCGCTTTAATGTCATACGGTGTAATTAAACGCGGCCAGCGCTTCATGGCGCGCGTATGAAGTCTTCGCGGTTGCTTCTAGCAGATTCCCTCGGCGAAATTACCCGGAATGAGACATCTGCGGAGTGGTACTTGACAAGCTTTCGTCTGCGAGGATAAACTGGCTGAAGAAGCTCGGGAAGGACCAAGTTAACGTAATTGCATTCGCACCAGCAGCTTCAGCGTATTTGCGCGTATGTACGCGCATACGCAAGCGCCATCATCACCGCCATAATTTATTTTAAAGTTTGGGTAGTCGTAGTATTTATTTATAAAAAGGCCGAGAGGTTAGCCAGAGCTGGTGAGGCCTGCTACCCTGCAACGGGGAAGGGCAAAATAGGGGTGAAGAAGTTTCGGAGGGCGACATGTGGGGGCTAATGGCTAGATGTTACTCATGTCACAACAGCACTAAAGAATAAGAATCAAATTATGAGATGCGGGCCACAGTAGGGAGAGTGAAAAGTGTATAGAAAGGGCAAAGAGGTCAGCTAGGCGTACGTCTGGTCTGTTAACCCTGCAACGGAGGCAGGAGGGTCAATGGTGAAAATAGAGAAAGAAGAGACATAGTCAGAGACAGCGAGAGAGAGAGAGAGAGAGGAAGAGAGGAGAGAAAGAGAGAGCACTAGCTGTGCGTACATGGTGTATAGAAACTGTCGTTGAAATTTCAGTGTTGTACGGAACGGCGTTCCTGGAACTAGTTCCTTTTGAGAGGAACGAGTAACGCCACGGTTCCGTTAAGGATCGGTGGAACTGTAACGGTAACTCGTTACGTTTATGAAGGAACGGCAGAGGAAACAGCATTCCTCTGTAAACGTTCCACGGCGTTGAACAGACGCACGCACCTACGCAGAACGTCACGCAGGGCGGATGGGCGATCACGTGAGTCGCAAAGAACTACCGCTTGCCTGTCACGTGACTGTGGGGCATTTTTTTCGTGAAATCTCTGTTGTATGTTCTAATGGCTAGGCTTCAAATTGCCACGTGACGCTCCCTCCTGTAGGTTCTTTCCTCCACGCCGGCATGCCAGCCTGCCGCAAAGAAACCATGCACGTCAGGATCGCAGCGCCACTAGAGGGACTTCGCAGAGGATGGAAAGTATTCCAGTCCTCACGGGCACCGAACCCTTCCAGCCGAGGCACAGGATGAGCTGTCGCGGTACTTGCTGGTACCAGTTGAGTACTCGCTGTCGCAGATGAAGTACTTCGAGGGATTGAACCGACTTTTTCTCATGTACGACATGGCAGTACCCTCAAGCGCTTCGGTGGAACGGCTCTTCAACTGTTTCCAACGAATGTGCTAACGAAAAAATCACCAGTCCTTCCCCTGTCGAGATAACTGGGGGTAAGCGAAGCTTGTGGCAAGACGACGCTGTCGCAGGTGTTCCGCTTCCTTTGCTCTAAACTCACGGTCGGCGGCTCTTCGCTGACGTTTGGCCTCAACATCGCGCTCCCGCAACTTGGGGTCCACGGCTCTTCGTTGACATTTCGCGTGGGCTTCATAAGCTCTCACGCTAAAATCGGCCCGTCGACGACGAGCCCTTTCGTGAGCGAGTTCGCGGCGCCGTCGCTCAAACGCAGCCTGTTCCCCGGCGGAACGCACCACGCGCAGGTCTTCTCATCCGCACGCCGAAACCGATCGGAGGCGAGGGAAGCCCGGCGGAGCACGCGCCAAGCCTCTTTCCTTTCCCTCCCCGTGACACACCAAACGACCCTGATTGGTCGAGCGCGTCACGTGATCCTGCACCGGCGCAGCTTTCCCCGCACCTGCTCTAGTCTGGGAGCGGAGCTGAAATGTGCGGTCCCGGTATGAGCCACACGTGATTTCTTTCTTTCGTTCTCTCTCTCTTTCTTCCTACCTTCTTTTCTTTCTTCTTTCTTTTCTTTCCTCCCTTCCTTTCATTCTTGTCCCTGGCTCACACGCGCATATCACATGCGGGAGTTGATATGCGCCACGTGGGATTTTATTATCGTTTATCGTGTCATAACTGACGAGCATGTGATGTGATTGATGACATGACGTACCAGTCATGTTAGTCATACATTCGTACCCTACCATGCCAATTTTCGTATATGCCAAGCGAACGAGACGTGAGTTTTCGACACGTTTTCGATAGGGTTTTAGTGTGACACCACCACCACCACCACCGCCAATACCTCCTTGTGAAGCAATACAAGCTTCGCTTGAAAAAGGGGTTCGTCTGTCAGGCACCAACACCGAGATGCAACTCTTGCTGAGTTCAAAAAAGGGACTTAACTAAGCTGCGAATATGTATTCTGGACATTTCTTTTTCCCACTCATACTGCAATAGTGAATTAGCATTCATTAAACGCCTATGTATTGTTTCTTTCGATGTGGTTTCTTGGGCAAGAAATTTAATTATATTGGTGTAAGTGAGTAACTTTCTATTTGCACATCTCAAGCGCAGTATCCTGACTGCGAATTTGAAGACCGAAGTGGAAAGTGCCATATATTTTGCACTTGTAATAGACGAGCACCAAAGTTGCAGTTAGACATCTCTAGTATGTCCGATGCTCCTTGAAAAAAAATCTTATAGGAGCGTTTTTTTTGGATTCTTTTTATTTCCCGATATTCTGTTGCCGGCGATGTTCAAATTCGTATAACATACGTAGTTCGAAGTGAGTTTAAATTGCTCATTTTATTTTGCCTCAGGGTTATCTGACACTATATTTTAATTAAATAATAATAAAATGTAACGGTAATGTAACGACACGTTCCAATGTTCGAAGTGTAACTGGAACGCGTTCCTTTCGCATTAAAGGAACTTGTAACGGGAACTCATTCCAATATCGGGAAGGAACGAGGAACGAGCTTTCGTTCCTGTATTAGAGGAATGTGTACAAAATTGTGTTGAATCAGCTGCAGGAACTGCAGCAACACCTGCGTTGCTTTTAGAGCTGGGGACAAATACAATTGAAGAGCCAATGCATGAGCCAGGGTTAGAATAATGTTTCAGAGCAGTGTTCGAAAGGACAAGAGTCGTTCATGAGCTGTCCACGCTTTCAACAGTAATTAAATAATCAGCGTCGAAAGAAATGGTCTCAAAGTAGACCTGATGTGTCAGAATACTTAAAAATCTAGGCCAGAGCTTAGCCCCGCGCACCCTCTAAGTGTGCGATAGCATTCTGATGTTTCGACAGCTGCGTGCGGGTGCGTCACGGCCGACCTTGCACACCATTATTTATTCAAAGTGACGTTTTTTACCTACTGGCGTCGGCACACCCTCTCACGAGTACATTGACTCATACTCGCTCCACACTCAATTCACAGCCGTGAGACTTGTGTATGTATGCAAATGAGTGCCATGAAAGTGTGAATGTAAGTGACTATGAACGCGACCGCTTGTGAGCATGAGTGTTAATGAGTACATGACCTACGAAAATATTTGTGAGTCAGTATCCGCGTATTCTGCCGATGTACGCGTTTTTAGACCTCGTATATCTTTAGCAATTTTGTGCACAGTGCGACACGTTCGCGTATGCTCAACGCAGCTCGAGTTTTCTGTCAGATGCCTCCAAAATGGGCGAAGTTCGCCTATGATGCTATAAGGAAAATGCGTGACGGACGGTGGGATTGGACCTCGGCCTTCCAGCACAGCAGTCCAATGCTGTAACCATTAGGTCACGATCGCAAGCACGATTCTCTAGTGCCAAATTCGCTGTTGAAAACGCCTGCCGCGTGCGTCACGAACCAGTTTGTGGTAATGTTCCATCGTGACAGCTAGCGCTTTGAGACACGCTGTTAGACTGCACTGCCTTCAGGATCAGCCCTCATGTTTCATTCGGATATACGAGTATACCTACAAATTGTGTGAGGGCCGCCTATCAGACGATAGCATAAAAAAAAACGACAAAAAAAAACACATACGCCTTTCTGTTTTGTAGGTTGTTTTTTGCTTTGCTACGACCGCTACCAGAGCCATGTCTATACCCGTGACCACGTGGGTAGTGTTGAATTGTCGTGCCGGAAGAGGTGGTGTTCGCGGATGACTTGAAAACAATGTGGATGAATAGGGCTCACACTTCCATTGGTATTTAGATGCGGCTACCATACGGAAAACTCAAGTTCTCTCATTTATGACACCGAGAAGCTGAAACCCGTGGTTCAATTCTAAAAAGAACAGAAGAAAAGACGCCACAAACGCAATGTTTCTGTTAATCGACAGCTGTTACGGCTCTCTTCCGCTAAATGGCCGCTGTGGTTAACAGTTGCTCAGCTCTTTTACTCAGTTCAGCAAAGGATTACACACACACACACACACACACACACACACACACACACACACACACACACACACACACACACACACACACACACACACACACACACACACACACACACACACACACACACACACACACACACACAGCACACGCACACCACACGCACACACACACACACACACACACACACACACACACACACACACACACACACACACACACACACACACACACACACACACACACACACACACACACACACACACACACACACACACACACACACACACACACACACACACACACACACACACACACACACACACACACACACACATGCAGGCGCACGCACCTTCGGGCCCATCTGTAACCGTCAAACCGCTCGATAGAACATAGCATGGCAGCAGAAAGAAGACACGGCGGCACGGGAACACCCGTCTACCTACCAGGCTCATTTCGCCCAGCGGCGCTTGTTTCGTTGGCTTGTTTTTCCTGCGCCAGATCTGTCGCTGTTGCGCTTCCCTTAGAAAAGACGGCCGCAGGATCGCCACCAATCTCCCATGGGACATGAAAGACGGGTATCAACGTTGCCTGAAAGGGCAGCAGCAGCAACGGGTAGCTGCACCATGCGACACGCGCTGTTGACCACAAAAGAGCAGGAAACCGGATCGCTGTTCAGCAATATTATGGGCCATACTTGGTTGCAAACTGCGGCCGTCTGTAGTTACGGATTCATTCCCGATAGTCGTGTGACGCAAGTGCCTGCCAAGAGGAAACGCAATTTCGAAACTGACGTCAACACAGAGGTGGTTAGCAGTTCCAACTTTTCTTTTCCCTCAGCGGTAATGTAATTACATCGGTTGAATTAGGGCAGCGCGTTCGTGAAACCCGGCGTCTGCGCATGCGTGACTTCAGCCGGTATGGTTTGAAGCCGGCTTCGTCTACCCCCTGCGGCGTGTTACATTTTCGCCCACTGTCGATCATTTTCCATCTCCTCAATATTTCTACCTTGCAGCGGTAAATAACAGTTAATTTCCCCTATACGTTGCTTGGCCTCATTGTCTGCTGGCTTTAAAAGAATATTGGCGTAATCATCTCAAGGAGAAGTTGGTGCCCATAAGTTGGCGCCGGCTATCCCCCTTCTCTGACGTGATAATTGGGCTCTAAACTATGGTGATAACTAAATCAATGATTAGAAGAAAAATCCGAACACAGTGACATCATTTCTACAATTGTTAACTACAATAGAATGCAATATTCATATACAATACAATGCAATAATTGTTCTACAATACAAGTGTTAACAAAACGAAATGTGCATAGACAGTGGCCAATGAAGTCCCTCTCGAGTGCCACATTGTAAGCACAACAAGGGAGAAGGAAAGAAAGAAAGAAAGAAAGAAAGAAAGGAAGAAAGAAAGAGAAGAAAGAAAGAAAGAAAGATAAGAAAGAAAGAAAGCAAGAAAGAAAGAAAGAAAGAAAGAAAGAAAGAAAGAAAGAAAGAAAGAAAGAAAGAAAGAATGAGCCCCTCGGTTTCCCTAGTTTTGACGATTTTTAAGTGTCGGAGGCACGCGTGCACTCGTAGTTGCAGGCTCAGTCAGGCGGTGGCGCCGCGGTCGTTTTCCCGGCTTTCCACGGGACGGGTCGATAGATCGCGCGGGCTCCGTTCGGGAGAAGTGCGCGTCCTCGCGGATGCGAGCAGCGCAGCATCGGGAGACGACGACGACGACAGCCAGCATGGCGGCCGCCGTCGCTGCATCTTCCCTCAGGCACCGACGGTGAAGAGGGCAGGAGGTGGAGGGCCACCCTCGACGCAGCAAGGCAAGTGTGCTATTGCGGGCGCGCGGTCTCCGGATGTATCGGTAAGAGCACCGCCGCACGGATACCCGATCTCCATGAGGCGCTCGCTTTTCTCGACGAACGTCTTGACACTCGGATGCTGTCGGTGGGTGCACCTGCATCGACCATGTAGGCGCGCGAAAACGAACCAGTCGCACCGGATGCGCTACCTTGGCCGTTAGTTTCGCCGTGACCTGTCACGACGGGTGGGTGGAAGGAGTGTGACATTTGCTGCGTTCAACCGCCTTAAGTCTAGAGGTCACTGGCCGTTATGTGGCTTTGCTCAGGACCAGTGACCTGCGCGTGAACCATACTGGTTTTGTTTAGTTTGTTAGAGATGAGTATGGACATATAAGGTCTCAGATGGTGGGAGAAATAGAGTGCATGTACGCATTAGGTCAGCTTGAATGCAGTTTCAGGTCACACTGGCGGGAGAAATTCCGCTGCATCGGCATCATCGCCAACAGGAGCCGTTTTGGGTTGGGAGGTAGCTACGAACGATCGGTTTATGCTTCTGTGCTGCGTGAGTTACGACGTCGTTCGATTGACCCACGGTGGAATTGCCCATTTGAGCACCAGATGGAAGCGGAAGCCTGCCATAAACTTTGCACAATATGCGTGCTTCTGGCGCAATAAACTTTTCTTTCTTTTTGGCAGTTGTTGCGCGTAGCCTATGGGAAGGCCGCACGCACTGTTTACAAGAAGTATCGTTAGAGGGACGTCAGCTGTCGCTGTTCGATCCGAGCGGGGTGAGATGCATAGCGCGCTTGGAGCTTGGCAGGTTTCGCGTGTTGTTCACAAAAGATGTCGCGGCGCTTTACCCGTAAGGTTTCGTTGCCACTCGCGGTGTCCAATCAGTGACGAGTGCGTCACGTGAGCTGAGGCGATGGCGACGGTGCCGTTTCTGCTGAAGCGTCAGCTAGCACTCACCAGTTGGGGAAGCTCGAGAACTGGGGAAGGCTTTCGTCTTGCAGCGAAATTAATTAGGCAGATGGTGATAAAGATGATTACCTCGATGTTTTGACTGGCAGGCGTTGTCGACGCATGGTGCGAAAGGTGGACGTTAAGCTGCGGCGGTTGTCGAGGACTAGAATTATACCTCGGTACTTAATGTTCAGCGCCTCTTGCTAACATATTGAGGAAGGTGGCACACGTTGGCATCTCGTTATACGATCCCCGGAAGCATGTCGCGCGGTACACGGGCCCCATTAGCGCGAATAATTCACACTGACTCATTTTTTCTCGTGCTACAGGCGCGAGACAATGCGCGAAATTATGCGCCTAGTGTCCCGAGTGGCGGCGCGGTGAACTAGCGTGCATGGACTAGTTTTTCGCAGGTGGCAATTTATGTTGTGGGCAAAAGTCAATTTTGACTCGTTCGCTCTGTCTCTTTCTTATTGACGATTGAAGCTGCGATGGAGCATGTTTATATAGAATAGAGGAATGTATATACAAGTAAAGTACGTACAGTCACTGCATCCTAGGAAAACTAACCGATGGGACTGCAAAAGAAATTTCCTCAAGTAGGAGATGAGCACCGCGGAACGAACAATGGTACGAAAAATTATAGGCGTATCGTTAAAAGACAGAAAGAGACCAATATGAATGGGCAATCAAACGGCATTATAACAGAGATTGAGAGAAAGTCGAATGAAAATCGAAAATAAGGGGAGTGTAACAGAACTAATAATCCGGTTTGCTACCCTACACAAGATGGAGGAAGGAGGGAAGTTGTAATTGAGATTAAGACGCATAAGTGAAGCAGCACAGCTCATGCTTAGAGAAGGTAATGAGTTGTCTTTTAGATTTATAAACTTGATGCTAAATTAAGAGAAACTTTGTGCAGGACTGCAGAGGATTATAGTGAAGTGACGACGTTTGCAAATTTGAAAGCACGGGATGGCGTCGGCTGACGCCGCAGATGAATAATTGGAGATCACTGGGAGAGAGGCTCTCGTTCTGCCATTGGACATAAAAAAGGCTTAAAAATGATGACTGCCATTGAACGGATGGGGATATGGAAGCCCCTTTGTGGATATCGTAACTTATTCTTTGGGGACGGATAATTTTCCGCGATAGAAGGAGATTCATCAGTACACGGCGTTTCCAGGTGGTCTCACTGCCAAGAACTGAAAGAACGTCATGCCGCTTCGCTTGGATAATCTGACGAGAAGCGGTGCATTCAACTGAACATGACCGATGCCGATGGTATTCACCAGGCCCTCTGGTCAATGTGAAAATGGAGGGGGGACGCTTTTTAAAAGTGTGTGATGTGGTTTACGTCCCAAAGGCAACCAGGTGTATATTGAAAATAATAATGAACGCAAAATGAAGACGGAAACAGCGTTTCAAACAAGTAGACAAGACAAAAGAACAAGTAAAAAAAAAGAAAGAAGAAAGAGGTACCGAGGGGCCTAACCTTTGCTTGTCACAACCATTTGTAGTCCTAACTGATGTGTACAAATGATAAGCTATTGGAAAATGAAAGCGGACGAAAAAGCAACTTGCCACCGGTAAGAGCCGAACCCACACCCTCCGCATTATGCGAGCTTAGCGCGAGCAATTTTCGTGCGGCAACGGCTGTTCCCACGTCCACATTCGCGGCACAAGAATTTATGCTGAAATCTAGACAAACAAGCCTTCAGCGACGTCATTTTTTTGTATCTCGCAGGCTTTCTTCAGAGCCGGGGAAAATAACAATATAAAAGAAAACGTCTCGTAAACAAAGGTATTAGGCGTTTTTGAGCACGTTCGGCAACTTTTCATATGCAATTATGCCCCTAAAATCAATATTTAAGTTTTTTATAAATAATTGTAACTAATTCGATAAGTATTCGCCCATTAATAATTAGCTTAGGTAGCTCAGTACGACTACAAGCAATTTACTGTTGCTATCATTCGTATAAACGCTAATACTCTATTTTTAAAGCTTGGTTCAAGTTACATAAAACGGATGGTACAATTGAAAAAAAAAAAGCCAGAGGAAGGAGCAGGCTGGCAAGTGTCACCGGAAGGGGAAAAACGCCTTCCTACTCTTCAGGAAGGAGGAGGCAGAAACATAGAAATGAAGGATGGGAAGGAAAGAGGAATAAAAAAAAACCGCATGACGCAACACATATTAAAATAAAACAACCCGCACAACAGACACGGCATGCCAGACACCTTGACCGGCGTGGTTGGAAACGGTGTACCATGAATGGATGGACAATCGCTCCGCAAGCCATGGGATGAAAGCACTTATCTTTCCGCGTGATGAAAGTTACAGTTGAGGCATTAATTAGTACAGAACCAATTGGATATCGGTTTGCACTTCATAAGAATGCCGCAAGACGTGAATGTGCGCAAGATATTTTGTGGTGCAGCAGCGACACTTCGACCAACCTGGGAAATCTTGCACGGGTACTGTATACGTACACAGTCAAACGCCCATATAACGAAGTGCTTGAGACCTCCAAAATTCTTCGTTATACAGCCCACTTCGTTATAAAGATCGTGCACCGTACCGCTCGCAATAGAACAGGCCTAGCACTCTCGACAAGAGAACACCTGTGTTGAACATGAATCCAAGAGCGACTTAGTAAAATGAGTCGCAAATTTTTTTTATTGGCAGTTTCACAGTTAGTCTAACGAAATGTGTACCTACAGCCAACCTTATTGCACCGAGGTTATTGCAGCCGATCTAATTGCAACGCTGGAGCGACGCAGTACAAAGCTACTGTTCGTCGAGTGCTGCTATCGCCTCCGTTGCTGTTAAAGTTCACGATTCGTTTGTCAGGTCTGCATAACTGTTGCCTTCGTTTACATTCACTCTGTTCCGCTTTTTCGTTCGCATATGCGCCCGTTCCATCTTTCCCGTCTGTTACGGCCGTCAGTTACAATTACATCATCATGTCGTCATCAACTACGACGTGTTAGTTAGCCATCACACCCGCTGCGGTATTACAACAAGCAGCGTACGAGTTGAGCGATCGCTGGAGCAGTGTAGCAGGAGTGAAGCACATCGCTGACATCGGCACGCTTTTCAAGTGCGTCGCTAGCGCTACCGTTAGTGCTATCGCAGAGGGCAGCTCTGTCGCATCGGCGGAGAGCAGCGGCTCGCTGCTACGTGGGGTTTGTATCAAAGCAACAATTCGGCCGTTATAGGGACGCCTAATTACTTCGTTGGACAGGCAAATTCGTAGTTGTGGTCTTCGTTGTAGAGGCATTTGTTTCGTTAAATGTGTGTGCAGGCGAGGTTGGCATCATATATCCCGCTACTCTTTGTGACTTAGACAAACAGTACTTATGAAAAATGTCGCAGTTTCGCCCGAAAGGCGAAGCATCAATTCCGATAGCAAATTGGTAGAGAGCTATTCGGAGTAGGGATAGTAGAGTAGTTCTATAGGCCGCATACACTTGGACACATTCGCTTTCTAACTGAATTGACAAGCGTGGTGTCATCGCGCACAAGCAAACATGAATAGATTCCACTGAATGACCGCAGACACCGACTGTCAAAACGCTGGCGCGGCCGCTGCAGCGGGCGAAGAATCGTGCGGTCTATCGCTTCAACGGAAACTGAGCGGCGAATGGACAGCGCATAAAGGTCAGAGCCGTGTGGAGACACGGCCGGGCTCGACTGGCGCGCGCGCTCGCTCGCATCTTAAGAAGCTAGTGCGCGCGCCAGTCGAGCCCGGCCGTGGTGGAGATAAAGAGACGGTGCAGCCAGTGCAAGCGTATTTGTTGGCAGAGTAGAAGCTGCTCCCCCCGTCCCTCCCGCGCTGCCTCCCCGCTTTTTTTTTTTTTTGCTTTCGCGTGGGAGATTGCGTTGCCAGTTCTCCTTGCGCTGGGTTGCAAGATAAGCATTTGGTGCCGTAGCACAGTGTCGCCCCGCCTCCCTTCCCCCCATACCCCCACGGCCTTTTGGGCGACAATCGCGTTTGCTTTCCGCCGTGCGTTGGCTCTCCGTGATAGCGCGCGTCCCCCGCGCGCTTTTACTCGTACGGCGCGCGGCGACGATTTTATCGCCCTTGGAATCTATACGGAACCTGACGGCGACGGCGACGGCGACGCCGACGGCAAAAATCCCGTTGAAGTGTCCATATAATTGTTATCGCAATAAAAAATTGGCTGGCTCAAAGAAACAAACGAGAACAAAAAAAAAGACAGATTCATTACACACACGAAAGATAGGAATTCGGCAGGGACATAATTTATCCTTCTTTATACAATTAATTTCATTGTAGGGGCGTTCAACTGACTACCTTCAACTGAGTATTTGCCTTCTCCTCGGTACCCTTTTCCTGTTTTCCCATTCTGCTCCCTGGCATCTCCATGCCCAGCATACTGTATGCCCTCGAGAGTCATAACCTTGAGTGCATTCGCTGGTCTAAATATAAGTGCGCCGGTTGCTACGAGGTCTGCAGAAGGAGGCACAAAGGAATACAAGTGTCTGTATACGTCTGCGGGCACCCTTTCTAGGTGATTATTGTGAGTGCTATATGTCAGTGCTGGTTGCTAACGGCTGTCCTTGGCCTTAATTGCCAGCCGACTGCAGGTAATTACGTCACCATGGCGACGGTCCTTTCACAAACGCTCCTTTCTGAGCGTCATTGCTGCGCATCGATTAACTCTTCATCACGGAGGAATTCGGAGAGGAGCCGAGGCGCATCCCATGGCTAAGGGCATCGCCCCCGCGCGAAGATTACACCATCGTCACTGGCGGAATGCGGTGACACTGTGCCCCTCGCGCCGAGAAGGAGGTCCTTATGAAAGAAGGTCGGCAATCTAATCTGGCGCGTGGGCATTAGCAGCAGAAAAGGACGCGGGTAATCTATAGCCAACATGGCGACATGCGAGGCTCTGAACAAATTCCTTTGTCGACGAACTTTCTTATAAGGAACATTGCCGGTGGTGAATTTGCATGGAAACTGTCCCACGTGCACGGTCCTTTGAGCTTTCGCCATATTAGAAAACACGTATCTCGTTGTGAACCGCTTACCAACTACTCAATGAAGATGCATAAAAAAACTAAGTACGAAAAAAAAAAGAAGCCGTCAGAGCTGCCTCCACATCAGCTCCTGAGCAGGATGACAGGTGACATGGCCATTCGTGAAGTTCAGCGGTCGCTTTTGGGATATCTTGGGTGGCTGACATTTTTTTTTGAACACTGGTCTTGGATATTAGACGAAATGTGCTGTGTTGGCCTGCTTTCTTGGGCTTTATCTTTCTTTTTTTTTGTTACGCGCACACGGTGAATGCTTGGATGCTTCTTCGAGACGTCTGCGGCTGACATATGTTCGAATGCCGTCTTTGAGCACTGCTTTTCGTTCCGCTTTCGTTCCGCTTGAAATACGTCGTTCTCAGCTGGCTATTCAGCAAGTTGCACTGCAGCGGCAGATAGTTGTTTAGACACCTTCGTTTGCTCTTCAATCCACGGTGGTTTCATGCCAGAGTGACGAGGCATGACCCCTCGTGGGTGACAGAAAACACACGCACGTTTACTTTTGACGTCACTCGGCCAGGAGGACAAGAACCCACAAATGTGGGCGACGCGTGAGGTAATGGTATTTTGTTTTTCGAAGTACCTGTGGTTTGTTACGGTTTTTATGATTCAGGTGTTTAATGGCTTGCGAGAATTGCCGTTTTGTCGTTGCCGCAAAAGGTATCTGGCATTGCAAAACAGACTCTCTTCATATATATATATATATATATATATATATATAATTCTCTCAATCTGTGCGCCAACTTGCAATGGTGGTGGAACGAAATATCAACTACGACGAAACCAATACGTACGAGCTCACGTGGTATGGTTAACTATTATTTATTATTTTGTATATTTGCCGATTATTAACGCCTACTCGCACACCGACGCCCCAAGATAGCCTTCTTGATACTCTCTGGAGCCCGCTAAAAATAAATAAATAGCGGAGAACGTCGACAAATCGACGTTGAATTTAAGCAGCCACGATTTTATCAAAGGCATATACTTGAATGCGGGTGAATCAAAGCCTGCACTCAAGTTCGAAACACCGTCGGTATATAGCTCAAAGGGCAACTTAAAGTCAGGAACCATTAATACAGGGTCCGATGAAATGATGCGAGCAATCATTCTAGAGGATATTAATCTTCATGCGTTTCATATCAGGTCTTGATAAGATAAAATTAAAATTGACTCTGGGCACCACAAATGCTTGAACCTCAAGTGCGGGCTTTGATTTGTCATGAATATTTATATTCAACTATGTGCGGCAAATATCTTCTTAGCTCAGGCTAGGAAAAAACGATATTCGCCACAATAGGTAAGTGGACGCAACGGACCCTACTTCTTTGTTTACGTACCAAATGGCTCATTGTATTTGACAAGCTAACAATGAAAGGACATCCGTGAACGCATGAGAATAGACGAGACGCTGACTTCATACGTGCGCTTCTGCCCTTTCGTTGTTAATTTGTCGACAAGCAGCTATGCCAGCCTACTATACTTACCGTAAACAGATGCACAAATACATACAATACACCTAGATACGCATTCAAGTATTTTACCACGCATATGTATGAGTGTATGTCGTAGCGTTCTTAGTGAAACACTACGTCTTATGTTGAAGGTAGTAGTAGCCAAGGTTGTGGTGTTAAATTTTTCTTTAATGATACAGAAACAGCGTTCAGCATGAGTCTAAGAAAAAAGTAATATCTTATGAGCATTCTGCTATTCGTCTTTTGCAGGCAACAGTCTGCATATGCGAAGTTATGAGGTAAGCGGTAAAAGATGGCTATCCAAGTGAGATATCACTTGTAGCTTCCGAACAGCACCCCTTTCCTAAAATGACTTGAATTTAATGAAATCAAAAATTTTAGAGGACAGGCAGTCTTACCAGGGACACACAGCATTACAGTTTGTAAGATCAGTGAATAGTACGCAGTGAAATTTAAGGCTTTGAAAGCACAAAAGAAATTTTAATTCGATGTAGCAGGGTCCCCAGAAGAACGGTGTCTCCACGTGGTACGCTGGCCTCTCTGTGGGCAAGCGAACCACCCTGTCGCGTGAGTGCCAGTCGCAGGATGGGGCAAGAGCGCAGGAGTCGACGTGCTACGCAGACGCATTTATATCCGGCGCCACGTATATGAAGAAAACGACGGGCGTGGTCGGTCTTGCAGCATATTGCAGCATGGCTAGAGTTCTGGTGAAATAAGAGTTACGGAGTAAGCGCGAGTCAGAGGATTAGAGGGGAAAAAAAAGGGACACAACACCAGTAAAGTTTACGCTGTCGCGTTACGATTTATTAGGGTTGCAAATTGGGCAAGTTTGTAATTACTGATCGTTAACAGCGCCACTTACGACAGGAACACGCAAAGGAATATCCTGTGGTCTTGCGTTCTTTTTGCTTCTTCCTGTCTTAAGTGGTGCTGTTGAAAATGGGCTTACAATTAAGCCAATAGCCTGAGAAAAAGCCCAAGAGTTTATGGCGATAACCTAATACAGAGCAATCACCGGCCCTTATTCGTGCTGCGATAGCTTAACTTTCACCGGGCCGGTACCGGAGACTGTGCAAGCATAGGCATGGATGGGCGGCGCCTGATAGGAATTCACGTCACGTTATGCGTCCTCCAAGTGGCTGAACGTCACCAAATAAGGGTGGTGTTTATTCAGGTGCTTGGCGCGTCAAACTGAAGTAGCTGTGCTGTCGTGACATTGAGACTTCTGACACTGGGGGCGTAATCACCAATGCAGTAGAGAGGTGATGCATAAGTTGACACAACAAGGAAATCATACGGTAGTGAGGAATAGTTGGGCAGCGTCCCTAGATTTATGGCGTAATGTGTTGGTAGGTAGGACAAACAGATAATAAGGTTGCAATAGTTCTGTGATGACCATGGGAGGAGAAAAAAAGTGTGACTACCAACGGATAACCACGGAAATGATATGACGCCATAACGCTATTGCATTACATGAGGACTCGCTCATCGCTCATCATGAGGACCTGTCAGTTTTCTGACCTAGAAAGGTGAGAATGAGCGAGTGGTGCACGAAAGCGTACTGACGTTTATAACAGTGCCACGTCTAAATATAGAGGCATATAGCTGTCAGGTTGCAGCAATCAGTTCGTACTCCAAAACAAACGGCCCTATTAGGCATTTTCAGTATGAGGGAAGCAAGACTTATTAAAACATTGACAGAGGAAACTAAAGAAAAACAATGAATTATCTAAGAACTCCTTAGATTAATTCTTAAGTGAACATTGTATTTTGTTTTCTCCGGAGTTCACATATAACGGTTCATTATAGTATTCTGATAAATAGGCTAAGATTTGCTTAGCCAAGCGTGCTGTACCAATGAAATACGGTGGTACATTTTTTGGCGTTATTAGTGATATTCCTGAAGAAATAGAATGGATATATACAGCAGCCAATCAAGTTTAATGAATGCGGAGACGTTCCGTAGTAGCGAAAGGCCGTCTGAGCAACCCCCCTCCGCCCCTCAGCCCCTCCTATCGCCGTTATCACTCACATAACAATAAAAAAGAAAGATAGCACGATCGAAAATACTCGACGTGGTAGCTACTCACACAAGTACGATCAAGTAGAGTCTGAACTCCCACGCCAGCTTTAATAGCTAGAGAAATAGCGAGCCCTCTGTACCAGTGTGCATGTGGCCCCTACGCAGCATGTGTGGATTCGGCGTAAATATTTCGGTGCCACTCAAGCCCAAGTGCTTTTTGGGTTATACGACCACTTTTTATAACACCGTCCATCATTTCATACCCTTCGCTGGACCTTTGCGGCAAAATTGAGTAAACTTTATCACGTTCGACGCAGACACTGCAGTTCCATTTCCCTCCCCCCTATACCCCCCCCCCCCCCAAAAAAAAAAAAAAGAATTGACTCGGTGGTTTAGAACAGCTTAAGATGACGCAATTAACTTTCCAGTCCAACAACGGATATGCTTTGAAAGAGGAGAATGATGGCACAAAATAAAGACTACAAGCTCTACAAACTACAACACTCGACATTTACTGTTCGAAAGTAAGGCTGCCGTTCTGACAAAATGCAGCAAGGCATGCACGAAACGCGTTTGAAACATGTGACTAGCTTTGTACACAAATTACGCTGAAAGTATGTTTTAACAACATTAGTGGAATCAAGAGCCAAATATTATACATGAATGAAATATGACCGGATTTTTTTATATGAAAGCGCCCTCTCTATATGCGCCATTTATTAAAGTAACTGGAACGTTAAGGAGTCGTGCATAAATAAAGGCAAAGTTTAATGCATGGTACTCGCGGAGCCAATGAGAAATCTCGGGCACGAGCAACTTCCATCGGCAGAGGCGGAACAAGAAATATCACCGGAGAAACTCAAGATTCCATCACCAAAATTGACTTCATTATGTTCTCTAGAAAAAAAAAACACTCGTTTAAAAAATAGAAGTCCAGCTCATAGGAAATGAAATTATATGCGAGGGGTGGAGGCATGTTCGTTGATGAATAATTTCGGCATGTCCTTTACTTTGAGTTTGGCACTGCAAACGTTTCGCAGGCAATACTGCGTATGTGTTTTTTATGGGTATATTATTGTGCTAGCGTGTGCGTAGAGCTTCTTATTTTCATCTTACCTTCTCTTTTTACTTTTTCATTTCTGTGTGTCGTGTTAGGTATATTGAAATAGCAGGTCCTAAAAAGGTCTACTTTCTTGTTTTTCTTTATTAAAAACAATGTAGGTATATTTTATACTTGCTCGTACCGGGCTCTGACTCGTGTGTCCAAAAGGCCCCCTAATCTATCGTTCCGAACTGCAAACGCGTCACAGATGTGAAAAATCTAATTGTTTCTTTTTACAATATTATGTTTTTCAGGGCCAGGACAAGATTAGAAAGTGACAGTAGAGCCAGAATTTAGCGCAGAACCTCAGCTTTATAAGCAGTGTGCCTATCTTTTCTTACTTCAATTTTTTTATTTGTTTCTTCTATCACCTTTTATTCCTTTTACCCCTTTCCCCAGTACAGGGTAGCAAGCCGGTATTTACACTGGCTAACCTCCTTGTATTTCTTTCCCTTTCTTTCTCTCTCTTCTTTGTGCATACATATATATTTCTTACCGGCATTGCTAGAAGGGAATGTTTTAGCAATTGCTGCTCGCACTGACGTAATGAAGGTAGTGGGAGATTGTCAACAATGCTGAGCACGATGATTTGTCAAAACTCTTCGCACTTCGTGCTTCGGGCATTAAAGATTTTCCTACTAACCTTCCTGAAGTTAATTTGCAATCGCGAATAAATTCACATGAGATGGTCCCCAGTTTACCCTTGAACTGCTACACTGCTTTCAGGATATTACACATATTACACAGAGAAAGAAAGGGTGCCTTAAATAAACCTACATCTTGTGAGCGTTGCTTACAGATATCGTATAGATGTAGGGACACATGTACTGGAAGTGCAGGGTTGCTTTTAGTCGCTCAACGCTAAGTGATAATATATTGCTCTCGCTACGATAAGTGCAGCAAGATTTCATTTCCCCGTTTTATGATGGCATTCAATCAGCACCCACTCCTTCTGTGTTTTGTTATGCTAGACGGCGGTGTTTTTAAATAAATAAATAACAAATTACATTACTTCTAAATTCTAACGGTAAACATGTAAAATCCCCAAACATAATTATTTCATGATAATAAACAAGAAAGCTCTTACACAATGAATAATAAAACACGGAATGTGATTTCGTAGCGTAGCTTCGCCGTATCAGAATAATCCACGTGCTGTCCATTGTCTACTAAGTGGTAGGACGATGCCAGCAACAAATTTGCTGTATCGTAATCTTTATATGAAAGTCAACGACTGCTTTGGTACATCAAACAGCGCAACGAAGCCTGAAAAAAAAAAGGAACTCATGCGGTCAGTCGCGTTTTGCGTTGTATTTGAATCTGAAAGGCGATACACACTATGAGATACGCAGTAGCGGAGGGCTGTGGAATAACTTGAACAACATAAAGCACTTTATTGTGCACCCACTGCAGCAGAGTTTTTACATTCCGCGTTCCACTTTGTTTATAGACCAGCGAGGCTTGAAATTGAAGCCGCGGTCTCGCATGCGGTGCAGCAGAACGCCAGCCGGTGACCCACGCGGTGGGTGAACGGTATTTATACACGGTCAATTGATTAGGTTGACCATTTTAGACAGTTCTACACGAGGTCACACCATTGCGCATTCAGGCCCGCATTCACGAAACGCTCTTGCTATACAATTATTCGTAATCTCGAGGGAACTCCGACCAATCGGGATGCTGAACATACCAGTGGCAAAATAGCGCCTGTTAATGAAAAACTTTGGGAAACAGGCCCCCGAGGATTAACCCGTTTGCCACGCACAGGTGACTCGCACGGACGCGAGCAATTAGTGACTTCCTGAACGTCGCCATGATCCTGTTTTATTTTTATCCGCTCGTACGCGAATGCCCTGGAACAGTTGTAATAAACGAAGTTTTTGCTCGCGTACTGTTGCGTCATATTTGTATTTCGTTTTACAGGCCGCCAGCGAGGAAATGTTACCATTCCGGAAGGAAGATGGGTCCGTCGTTTAGGATGACACATTTTTGGTGGGTGGCTGTAGAAGGCTCTGAAATAGACGCGATAACCAACGGTCCGCCGAAAAAGAAAAGAGAAAATGGAAGCGTTGTATAAATGAGAACAGGATCTACGCCGCATTACCATTCTACACTGCTCGTTCCACACTAGCCGCGGCAATCACTGCTGCCGACAAGTTGCCAAAAATGTGTCCTGTAAAATCTTCGGCGCTGAATTTTTTTCTGCGCCATGTTTGTACGTAGGTTATAGCCAGCTTGTCGCCTCCGGTACGTGGCGCGTGACAAAAATACAGCCACGGCATGCTTGTTAGTTTTCTTTGTAGTTGCAACCGATACAATGACCTCGTCACTTGCCACCATAAAACGGGAAATCTAGGAAGCGTCATAACAGCAGAGCTCGCTTGAAATTATTGTTGAGCACGAACGTATGATTTCAGTCGCGAAGCCCTGTTTGCGGTACGTCCTCGTTAAAGCGGGAATCACATCTTCACTTCTTCGAATGCGAGTCAAACGAAATCCCGGTTTCAGCATTTTTCAGTCGTGCACACCGCTGAGTAATCCCTGCTCTTGCGTTTGTTTTAAGTATGTACGTGTGTTGGAGAGGTTCGTATCTTGAGTGATGTTTAGTGAAACAAATACCGGCTCAAGAAAATATTTATAAAATAAAATTGAAGTAAAAGATAGTATGCGCTTACGCATAGCTCACAGACCATTCAAGCATTCAAATTGTACATAACAAAACATTACACATACGCAGCAAATTCTAGCAATCTATGATATAAAATAGTGGTGGTTTCCGGCAAAAATGCCAAGCAGTGACGCAATAGCTGCCCCAAATTATACGCAGTAAGCCTTGCGCACTGTTTTGCCTGGTATCGTTCGGAGTAAACATTCACGCGCGTGCTGAGGCAATCTGATTTGAAGCAGAAAATAATATTTGTGTATAAGAGTTTCAGAATAAGTCCCCCAAACGTTTTGGGGCTCCCAAAAATAGAGTCGTCGTCATTGCTTGTCCATCCGACGCGAAAGGCGCTTGGGGTTTGAAAGAGACATTTGGGCCGTTGGAATGGTTGATTGCATTTTGCCTGTGTCACTCAACTCGGACACCGCAGTCCAATCACTAGCGTCGGCAAGGCGTATTCACTTGACATTCCTGCCTGCGACGCACAACGCCTCGGAGTGGGGCCTAACAAATTTGTTTAGTTCGATTTTCAGTGGACCCGTGCAGGGTGTAACGTGGTAATGTTGTGGTAGAACGATACTTACAGCAGACACAGCCATTCACCTAGGTGAGAACAATAACAACAAAAAGAGTTTTGATGAATATATAAGAGTATCGAGCAAATAAACAAATAAACAAAGCGGAATGCGTGACAGTAAACACAAGCCAACACAAGAGCCTAACATAAATAGAGAGTACAACAAGAAAAAGAAAGAAAAAAAATATACGAGATGGGAAACACAGAAATAAACATTACAGCTAAAAACACGGTATTATACGACCCTTAAGAAGAAGTGTTACCCGTAGCACGAGCCTGCACCACGTGAAGAACATACAAAAGCCGGGATAGGCCTGGATTATGTATATATACTTGGTCTGCACACGACAGTAATGGAACATAACCATGAAAACAGAAGAAATAAACAAAAGTGTTCTACCAATCATAACAGTGCCTAGCGGCTACTCTTTCTCCAGAGGCTCCTACTCGGGGCATCATGAAAGGTAATATCTCCGACTGCTGCTCTCTTGGACCGCACTTAGAATCCACTCTGTGCATTTTGCTCCTTATTTTTTGTGTTATTGATCTCGAAGGACTATGTGATTTCTGCGACGGTGTCAGTCGTACATCAGAACGACTAGGGCAGTGAGTCCATATCAACCATCGCTATAAAATGACCACAGTTGCTAGCTGTCCCTGTGACTCTATTGCTCCACCCACTCAGCTACATTGCGCACCATCTGTCGTATTATGACGTAATCCACGCAGCGGGGACGTCATACGCCTGCCGTCGGTACATGCACATAGTATTCTATTATTCAGGACGACGGAGCTTGTACTCCGTTTGACGACATCCTATGGGGAGCCGGAGGCATGGCAAAGGCTGACATTATCAAAGGTCTCAAGAAGACAAAAAAAAAAAAAAAAGGGAACCAGCTACGCAGGGTGAGGTCGAGAGGCGATTTTAGAGCTACTCGACCGTTCATTTTCTCACAGGATCGCGTGTAAGCGTGCGATGTAGAGGAGAATCTACGGCTTCTTTTAAACCCCGACCCCCTTTTCGTTTCTCGATGGCAACGGCAAATTTATGGAGGGTACGACCGCGACCGTTTATAGCACTTCCGGACACCTTCCCTTAAAAGGACGCTGGCCTGACCTCATGCAATCGATTTTTCGTGTTTCCTACTTTTTTTTTCTCTTCCCCTTCGCTCTTCGAAGACAGCAACCCCGCGTCCTCGTCGGGGGTAACGCGTACCGGTATTGGTGGTTAAGCTCTTCCACCCACCCGCAGGCCAACCGCGCGGCCACCGAAAAGCCGCTCTGAAACGGTGACTTTATTCGGCTGGCCCCGTCCACGAAGCGCCACGATAAATGATGGCACCAAGTCGTAGGCGCAGCTCGAAAGGAAGGCGACACCCACGCGGCGTAAAATCGTTCGAGCGCCCCTAGCGGCGACGCGTTTCGAAATCTCTCCTTGTCGGTTTGGGACGGTGAGGGGTGGCCGACTATATTGAGCGGTACTTGTCTTTGAACGCGAAGACTAGATGATGAAAGAAAGAAACACGTTTCTTCTTAGCTGGGGGAAAGGCTGCTTACAAAAAGAGGAAGTTTCTTAAGAAATGGAGGAGGAAACGCGGCTTTATGCCGTTTGACTGAAGCAGAAATAAAAAAAAAATAAAAGGGTGGCTTTATGGACATCGCTCTGCCGGAATGACGCTGCCTCGAGCGTAATCTGAGATGACGTATTGAGTGCTCTGAGGACGAAGTTTTAAGGGGAAGTTTTCTGCACGTTTGTCTTTAGCAAAGAGAAGAATGTCGAGACGTGGGGACTTCACTAAAAGAAGTAGCCTTAAATTAAATCTTTTTCGCCGCCCTCTCTGAGGTGCTTGGGAAAGCGTCGTTAGCATCACGGCTTGAATCGCAGAAAAAAGAAAAGCCCTTCCGTCTGGACTGTCTAACTTTTTTATTTTTTATTTCTGTCTCGCGGGCGTCTGGATAGAAGCTCTTATCCATCGTGACACATGATTCTTGATGCGTGGGGGTATGAATCAATTCATGATATGGAGTCGACATGTATGTCCCGTGTTTAGGATTCCTAGTTCGCACCCTAGAGGTTCTCCCAACGAAATGTTTTTGTTATAGATTTTAACCATCGAAATGCTTTCCGGGGTGGTGATCCGGTTGCAGATAAATGTTGTCACGTGATCGAAAGATTAAGCCGTGTTTGACCGCTCACGGACTTGACGCCGTCGACGATGCTCAGAGTGTTTCCGCAACCGACGTGCCCTGGAGGTTGAGAGCACCTTAGCATCACTCACTCACTCACTCACTCACTCACTCACTCACTCACTCACTCACTCACTCACTCACTCACTCACTCACTCACTCACTCACTCACTCACTCACTCACTCACTCACTCACTCACTCACTCACTCACTCACTCACTCACTCACTCACTCACTCACTCACTCACTCACTCACTCACTCACTCACTCACTCACTCACTCACTCACTCACTCACTCACTCACTCACTCACTCACTCACTCACTCACTCACTCACTCACTCACTCACTCACTCACTCACTCACTCACTCACTCACTCACTCACTCACTCACTCACTCACTCACTCACTCACTCACTCACTCACTCACTCACTCACTCACTCACTCACTCACTCACTCACTCACTTACTCACTCAGTCACTCACTCATCTATCTGATTGAGGTTATATACAATCGTCTTTGGTCTTCGTGAAATAAAACACACGTTAGAGAAAGCATAATCAGAGAAGTTGCAGTGATATGTAGTATGTGCATGCCCTTCCTGACGTTATTCGCATAACATTGTCAAAGCTTTCAGTTAAATTAAAATTAATTAAATTATGTTTTTTTACGTTCTAAAACCATGATCTGATGATCAGATTAGGATGCACGCCGTAGTGAGGGACTCCGGAATATTTCGACCACCTGGGGTTCTTTAACGTGCTCCTAAACAGAAGTACACGGGTGCTTTCGCATTTCGCCCTTATCGAAAGGCGGCTGCCGTGGCCCGGATTTCATTCCACGACCTTGTGCTTAGCAGCCCAACACCATAGCCACTAAGTAATCACGGCGGTTAAAGCTTTCAGTTGAAATCGATGTGTTTGGAGACGTTACTTTGGAAAGTTGCATGTATAGGGTTCTTGTTTGCGCTGAAGAGTACACCATAGTTCGAACAACAATGGAAACAATATTGGTACAAGTGTAATTCAATTTTTGCAGCTGTCAAACGCGGGTACTGTGGGGCGAATCCAAGGATGACAATCCACGACGCCTGTGACCTTCCGAACTTCACTCGGGGAGTAGTTTTAAAAAAAACGTGAAACTCCCGCGCCATGCTTTCAACATCAACTAACCTGATTATCAGAGTACTCAGGCACCCACGCCGCTTTATGCAGTGGTTCTGGGACAGTTGCAAAGTTTCCTAACTTGGAAGATGTGAAAATAGCAGGAAAAAAGCTGCAGTTCTCCTTCTGGACTCACATTTGTATGATGCCAACGGCAGTAATAATGTAATAATAAGCGAACACTTTCAAAACATTTTAAAGGTGGCCTGTGGCAGATAGCACAAATTCTAGTTCATGAGCTGGTCTACTCGAGGAGGTGGACATTACTTGCACAAAAAATTGAAATGCATAATCCACTAATTAGGTTTCTACCTAATTGGCTTATGGCCCATATTGCAATTTACAAATTGTAGCCGTAGAGTTCGCAAGGACGATTCATTTGGAACGAATTCTCAGGATGACACCAGTTTCTAGATATTAATTCCCGAATTTTGCGGAGAAATGCATTGGCGTACAGTTAATTCTGTGCTTCAGTGCATAAAACGACGTTTTGTTAAGTAACCGGAACGCGAATGAGAGCGGTGAGAGCGATATAAAGAAAAAGATGAGGGAAGGCAGACAAGTTAGACCAGCTGAACCTCGTTGGCTAGCCTGCATTGGGGCAGGGGCAAAGGTGACTGAAACACGAGTAAAGGTCACGCGATCAAGTTTGCGAAGAAACTTATGCAACTTATAAAATATTTAATGTTTAGTTTGCTGATCATCGTAACTAGGCGAACATGGGAAATGAAAGGTGAAACGTTGGTTCGCTGTTCTTGTGAAAAAAAGGAAGAAAGAGACGAACGTGCTGTACTTCGAAAGTAGACTTAAGCTGCACTAAACCAAGGTTTGCTGATGATGCTTGAACGACCGGCATCTTAATCGGGGTTTTAATACTAATTGGACTTTTCCTCAGCGGAAATGCTGATCCGGGCTACGCGGAGCATAGATTAAACGGGGATTGGAGCTAATCCAGCGCGGGCAGTGCCTGCGTGACCCATACGAAGAATTTTAATCCATGGCTGCACAGTAAATGAGAATTCATTTTGTGAGACGGTAGAGTCACTGACTAAGTGAAAAAAAATGAAGGAACATGCCATGAAGCATGCTGAATACTGTAAAACTATGGAAGACATTTTGAGAGAAACGCAGTGCAAGAGATTTTACCTCGGCGGGCCATACTTAAGCTATTGCGTAAATTAAGCAGCTAGTCAATGAATCGCATCTCTAATTATTGCCGGTGCTACAACAAGGGAGCTTCTTTCTGCACTTGCTGGGCATTGGCATGTCCGCGGCCAAGACGTCTTAAATTGCGTATTTGAACTGACAGGGACAGAAGGAATACTACGTGATTGCACGACGTTGAAACCATTCTTGAACGTCGCCTTATCAATATCTCATTTAGCCACGGTGTACACGTTGGTTTGTACGCAACTTGTCCTTGCAAGTTATGTTCATTGCTGGCATAGAATAAACCGCGTACAATAAATTCCAGGTATATGTAACGCTATGGGTACTCACTACGATTCCATTTTAATTTATTCTTCTACAAACGACTGCTTCACCGAAAACACTGCCGTGTTTGATCGACATGCCGCGCTGCTGCACTAATAACGAAATGATATTTTTTTTTGCAATACACGTAACCCTTTATAGCCAAATATTAAGTTGTGCATATGTTTTTAGCAAGCAATTCAAGTATTTTATGGCAATAAAAAGACGTGTCATGTCTCCATGTATTATAAACCTGTCTTAAATTACTCTATTCATGACCAAAAGACACAAAACTTAATGCTACCACCTTGACTTTCTTTCAGTGGAATCTACAGCGTCTTGGAATACCAGCATGTAACTTTGTCGAGTTTATCGACTGTCGATCATAGTTCGCAACTGAGTGGTATATCCTTGAAAAGTGAAGCATCATCAATGTAGACTGGCCGTGTTGACCAATAGGGTCGGAAACTAGAGGACGACAAAGCTGCTACCGAATGAAGAACTGCGCAACGAACGATGGGATATTTGCAGGCGTCAGACGGTCTCGGCTGTCGCAAGAAAAAACCTGCTTGTGGATATCCCGGGAGCATCTTTGTCCTGCAGTTGACTTAAACTAGCCTTTCTGTTGCTGATGATAATGAAATTAAGAATATATCGATTCCTCTGTGTCAGGGAATCTCTGTGACACGTTTGCAACAGAACTAGAGGCGCCGGACGGCCCACAATAGAATCAATGAGGATGATGAAAAGGAGTATCAGCTTTGTAATTTCTCATCTCCAATATTGGCCTTTGTTGCGGAATCACCACTTATTGACTACCGCACAGTGGCTCAGTAAAGCCCTAAGACCATTTGTCGCTCCTTACCTTTTTACGTTTTTATATAGTGCTCGATTCCTTTGGCTATATACATCCTCATATTACAAGTCTCTATGGAGTAGCTTCTCCAGGTAAAAAAAAGAATGACCTAAATTATTTGTTAAATGCGCTTGTACGGCGAGCGCCCACGTCCTGGTGGTGTCTTGCGAGATGTCTTGCGTGATCGGACGATCACTTTCGGCGATACTATCGCCTTCGTGTGACGTAGTGCTCAACCAGCCAATCAGCGCATGCCTGATGGCCAAGGCGATAGTATCGCCGAAAGCGATCGGCCCGAAATACGTCCCCACACATTTTAATATTTTTTTATGCTTGCAAAAGTTGACGCAACAGTAGCGCTTTGCAGCAAAGTTGAGTCGTTTCGTCAGTGTATAGCAATAAATAAGGGATGCTTTGGTGCTTGTGTAGGCTTGCCGGGGACGGGAAATATAATTGTGGATGTACCTGTTTTTTGTAGCACGTGCAAAAAATATGCTTTTGGAAACTTGTTTCACTCGTGCAACTTCAGTGGAAGGCAAATGTATAATGTTGCATGCTGTCTACTTTCCTAACGCAGCAGTGTTCTATGGCTACTTGCATAGATATTTGCTTATTCTTCCTTTAAAACGTTGGAAAGTAAATATGAAATGAACAAAAGCTGCTAGGTTGTTACAGTCACGCAATTGAGCAAGACACGGCCTCCGGTTTTGGTGTGTGGTTTACCAGGACCAAAACTTGCGGTTCAAGTTAGCTCGGTGGCATTATACTTACAGTGGCTAGGGTACCTGTTTGTCACGTACGGGACCCTAGATTGAATCATTAGGCGGCTTCAGACTTGTTCCTTTTGACCTTGAGACCGATAATGGTGACGCGCGTTGTCATGTTGCAGTCGAAACCGAGAAATGTTCATAACAGCTATTACTGTGAAGAACCCGCTGTATTAAGGGCAGGCAGCCACGGTTATGTCTCTCTACGTGGCTCTGTGTAGCTGATCAAATCTTTTCCTCAACTGCGTCTCCTCTGCTTTTCCTCATTATCTTTTGCTTTCTGACATTCCCCCTGGCACCACTTGAATCCCCCCCCCCCCCCCTTCTTTTTTCTTTTTTTGGCTATTATTTATGGACCTCGCGCGTCTTTCTTGAATTTAGCTGAGCCGCGTTTGCTGTTCGGTCTTACACCAACGCGCTGTCAAATGGTTGCGAAAGAAGTCACGCCAGAGGTTGAACGCAAATGAAATGTTGTCGTACAGTATACTACTTTTTAGAAAAGTACATTTCTTTGTTTCTTAATTCTCAAATAGTAATGGCCTATCACAACTATGATGGTGACAGTGGCAGAGACAGGAAAATAATGACACAATTTTACGCTATTTTACACGCTGCCTTTCTTTTTTACCTGTTTCGCTTAAAACTGTTTGGTTTTGCTATTTTGGTTGATCTATGTGAGTGCAGAATCAGCGGTTTATGAGAGTGTCTAGGACGCCTTGAGGGGTTTCGAGTGGTCCAAGATAAAGGGCAAGGCGAACCCTGAATTTAAAATACTGTGGCACTAGTTTACACTCGTAGATTCACAGGAAGTCGCTAAAGATCTAATCGTGATACGGTTCAGCGTTTAAAAAAGGAAGAAACATAGCTTGCTTCTATAAAAGGAACAGGCACTGCATCGGAGAGCCTAAGGTTACGCCTGCATGGCGTACATGCGCTATCCTCGGTTCTGGATAGATCCGCGTCGGTTGCTAAAACGTGCCAAATTACGGCACCGTCATTAGAGGCTCTCGGCGGACCGTGTTCGGACCGGTGTGCTGCTTTACGCCGATAAGTGCGAGCAAAAGTAGAAGCGAGAGGCCGACGTTCGGGTGTGGCCTACGATACCGTAATGAGGCTCTTACTTTGTACAGGAAGCGCCGAGACACACTCTGCCACATTAATTGCGTGCAGTGCTACAGAATCGGGACTAGATGTTCATGCAACCATCGGATAAGGAGAAGCCAATCCAAGTCGCAAAGTCTTCTGGAGAATTGACGACTTTCCCTTCGAATCAGGTGCCTCTTTCTTCTTCTGATAGTGATGACGCTGGCCACGATTAATTACTAAAGTTTGAACACAGCAAGAACGCCACCGTGTTTCAAACCTCGCGCGGCAGTGGTCTTCGCCTGAGAGCAGCGCTGTACAGGGCGAAGCATGCTCTACAGTGCGTAACGCAAGCACGTACGAAAGCCCGTGGATTGAAGGGGGACACTCGGTTATGGCCATTATAGTCAGGTTGCTACAGATAAACAATCTATCATTAAAGTAACCTGAGTGCTTCTGATGCTATCAGGCGTATACATTCTGTTAATTAGCTTTTACTCACTGTACATTTTGTTCCCTGTGCGATGTCGTGTTTTCTTTCTTTATTTATGCCCTCAAGAGAGTCGGTTGTTGGATATCAAGCTGAGATAGAGAGAGAGAGAGAGAAAGAATGCATAGAAAGGCAGGGAGGTTAACTAGAGGTAGTTCCGGTTGGCTACCCTGCACGGGGGGAAGGAGTAGGAGGACAAAAAGAGAAAGAGAGTGGAAGGGGCGACATAGAGAAAGAGAGACGAGCACAAACAGACCGCGTACACTATAGAGCGGTAGGGGGCCACGTTCTTAAAGTCCATCGTGAAAGCCCGTAGACCACAGGAACCTTTGTAACACGAGTAAGGTCTTCAGTGCGGATCTTAGTTCGGAGCACTGACCTAAAGCTTTTAGTTCCGTTAGTGGACGATTGTTCAATTGGGCCAGCACTCTGCGCAACACTTGTATTTTGGCATTATAGCTCGGGCAGACACAGATAATGTGTGCGAGCTCCGCATCACTGTTGCACATCTCACTGAAGCTGAAGGTAAAGCGCAAGAAAAGCACATGGACAGATGAAGTGCACGACACATGTGACATCTCCAACAAGCGGTTTCATTTAAATCAGGGCGCACGAATATTTATACACACAAAACAATGCTCAAATAGCTTAGAAGCCATGCACATGCTAATCAACATTAAAAAAAACGATAACATTTTTTTCGACAGGGACAGGCAAGGAATGCTAACACACTGAAGGCCAAGACTATTAATTTTTGCTGTCAAGTTCGACTTTAAATTTAGTAAGGGTGCCTTTATTTTTTTTTTTCAATACGGGGCAACTCTGAAAGGGCAGCCGACACCCACACATGTTGAAGTGCAACGCTGGCAACCCTTCACGTCATTTTTCATAGTGTTGACATTCTCCGTGAACCTGTCAATTAGGCAGCTTAGTTGTCTGCCTTCCATAGTAATTATCACAGGTGAGAGTGACTTGAAATACCGCGCCCTCTCTACAGGCCGCATATCTAGTTTTGTGATGCGTCAGAAATAGAGTTATCATTCTTGAGTATTCATTAGTGTGCGCATGGAATGTAAGTTGCTTGATGAGTGTCATTTGTATGTGTATACATACTCGCGCCTTGCTTAAAATAAATCCATTTGTTGAGGTTAGCGCATTTGTCGTGTACTCCCTCTGCCCGTGTGCTTTTTACGGTTTACATTCAGTATTTCGTGCCAATAAGACCAAATGTCTAGCTTTCTTCGATATCAAGATTACTTACGTCACGTATTTCCAAGGTGGTGGAAATTGAAGGAACAGTGCCACACTGAGTGGTACTTTTCATAGGAGTATAGAATTAAAACAGGACGGTATGGTAGGCTATGCATTGCAGTATAGAAAAAAAGGGGTGGATTGGTCTCTGAGTAGTGGATTACCCCACAGGACTAAAATAAGTTGTAGAGTCCACAGTAGCAGGGGAGAAGCGCGAAGTTCCTTTTTTTCCCGAGATGTTGCTTGTCCTTTAAGAGAACAAAAGTCGGAGCTGCCGGTTGCCATTCACTTCCTACAAGGACAAAGCGCCCCTAACAACAAATCCCCACTCTCCATCCACACGGACCAGCGCATTGCTATTCGGTTTTTATCTTGGCGTAACTGTAATAATAATCAACGGCAACGTAAATTTAACAGGTCACAACTGGGCTATCAAGAAAAACGTAATGCAAGGCTGTGGATCGATCGTGACCACTTGAGGCTATAACATGCAGTACGCAATAAACCAGCGGTTTGACGTTTTCTTTTATCGAAACGAGCATTGCAGGAGAGTGATATACATAAAATGAGCTGTCATGGCGGGTGCCGTGTTGCTTCGTGACTAGTTCGCTAAAATGCAAATGGCGCCTACACCCAGGGGCAGCCTATATGCACAAAAGCTATTCATAATGTCTCATTAACACTCGCAGCTTTCAAGAACGCTAAAAGGCCATCCGCCGTTCGCGAAGTGTCGGCGATGCTTCTACAAAGCTACGCAGGTAATACATTTCTCACCCCAAAACTGGAGCAGCAATACAGGGACTCAGCAAAGCAAATATTCTCAGATTCTCAATAAAGTCATAGCCGTGAAAACCATTATATCTATCGTGGCTCGCTATTTGTGCCCCTTGATGTTTTCCTGAAGAATGTCTCTCTTTCATCGAAATCTTATTGCATTGATGATGCGATGTTTTGAGATTGATTAAAACAAAATCAACGTACGACCGAACGGTTTGTCTACCAACACAATACCATATCTAATGTTCGAAGTGCTCTAATTCTGAGTCTGCAGCGGATGCACATAATCTACTTTTGCCATGCTCTGGGACAAATAATGCCCATAAAAAAGTGGTAGGTTACGAATGGACTAACCTCGAAACTATTAGCAACGGATAACGGACAGCACACTTCATAAGACACTTCTGTAGTATCTCTGTAAAGCAGACCTGCATGCTTCTATTTAACTTCGTTGTCACATTAGGCCACGTGGAAAACCATGGGATATGAAAAAAAGGAAAAGTCGAAATGGCAAAACACTCATAGCAAATTAGGTCTCAAGGGAACAACTCTCGAGACGTTTCAGGAGTTGGCTCTTTCTTCATGGTGAAGAGGCTTGTAGGAACCTTCTGCTTCTTTTGGGTTCAGCAACTTTTCGACAGACGGCAAATGAACAAAACGAAGATTTGGTGGCACCATACTTTTTTCTACGTTCTTTGTTTGACACTTTTCTTGAGCTCATCTATGAATTAAGAGAATTTTCCTCGACAGTCTAACCGACACCACCATCTCCTTAAATGGAGGTAATGAAAAAAGAAAGACTTGGCTCGCTTAATTGGTGCTCCAAGACGCAGTGTTTGCAGTAGGGACTGCCGCGAATTGGCGTCTGTACTAGGCCTCTAAGGAATTCCGCTTCGCTTTGCAAACCTCCGGCATTGCGGCTTCCTGCACATCGGCTTTCTGTTTCGGCAGGCGAAGATCTTACACAAAGTATTCACGCCTTAACGAAGACGCTCGAATTGCTTCAGTTGCAGGTGGCTGAGAACTTGCGCAAAGTAAAACTAAGTCAGAAAATGCAGCCTCTCTCGAGACTGCTCAAGAAGAACGCGACAAACGCTTTTCTTACAGCGTGCGTTCGTGTTGAACGTTTCTGTGCTAAGCACGCCCGCTTCTAGCCTGAAACCCGCGAAAAAATATAGAGAAGAAGAAGTAAGAAATAACAGAAAAGAATGGATGAACAGGGCAAGAAGTATAGGGTGATCAAGTAAGAGCAGATTGCTCGGTAGATTGCTCGGGGAGGTGACGAACAAAGGCCACCGGCACCGGCTGCACCCTATCGAGAATAAAGTACCCATTGAGCAAGAGTTGCTCGAACTCCTTTCGCGTCTGTAATAACACTTCTAGCAGCAGTGTTGGCTCGGACGAGTGTCAGACAACTTGAGATTCTTGGCTGTGGAACTCAGGACATTGGCTAATTTTTTACGTCGCTGTCGGGAAACAACACTTTAAAACATATCCGCCATTGCTTCATTAGTGCTCTATAGACTTCATCCGTGGCGGCGCAATTCTACGTGAACTTGCTTATGAGGCCGGAGCCCATAGTACTGTTAACAATTTCTTTCTCCCTGATGCTTCGCGTATTCAATTTTAATGTCTTGTGCAGCGATTTGACACCGGAGCAAGTTACCACAACTGTACATATCATACCAACGTTTACACTATACTATATATACAGCGCGCCAGCACGCTAACATTGATATTTGCTTGCGGAGGGTTCATTATGGTTGACGTTACGGGCAGCCTTTTGGGCTCGAAATAATGTGCGATGTGGGGAATTCAACCAATTGGCTGCACACACACACACACACACACACACACACACACACACACACACACACACACACACACACACACACACACACACACACACACACACACACACACACACACACACACACACACACACACACACACACACACACACACACACACACACACACACACACACACACACACACACACACACACACACACGCACAAAACCCTATAGATGTAAGACACACGCTGGGATCTGAAGTAAAGAGATAGTGAAGCAGTTAACTAAGTGCTATACGCCTAAATACGACACGCACAATTGCGCTTATTGTGATCCTTTCCAACGTGTAATCTCACGCAATGTATAGGCACAGCACATGCCACAACTTTAATTTAATGCAGTGTTTTATGGGAGCTTTGCCAATGATCTATGTGAGCTCATCGAAATGCTCTGCGTTAAAGCACCACCCCATCAGCAGGTCGGTCGGTCGGTCAATCAGTCATGCAATCATACAATAAATCATGCAATCAACCACGCAATAAATAAATAAATAAATAAATAAATAAATAAATAAATAAATAAATAAATAAATAAATAAATAAATAAATAAATAAATAAATAAATAAATAAATAAATAAATAAATAAATTTACAACAAGAGACGATATAAGAAGAAAAACTTGAAGTACGCTTTAGCTTTGCCTTTAAGATTGGAACGGAATAGCATTCAAAGATACCTGGCTGCTTATCAGGCTTTCTTCTCGTAAATTAAAATTACAATCCGACTATATCACGTCTGTAGGTTGCGGTTAAGTCGTACTTTACGATTTTTCTGACGCATTTTACTTTGAGAAATTCAATTTTTGTTCACTAACGCCTTGCGCCACGCGAAGGGCTCGCCCAGTCGGGGTGGTTCGGTATGATGTGATTCGGCACGATTATTTCCGCCAGACGCCGATGCTTAACGCCGACGCCGGCCCCAACGCCGAATTTTCTGCGACACGGGGCCCTTAACGCTGTTGCGTGAAAATCACAACGGCGCTATGACAGTCACCACGCAGACGCCACACCTGTAAGAGCATTTCGAGGGCATGTTTACGCCGACAGCGCGCTTGTGCGCTGACCGGCAAACAAAAGAACGGAGTGCACACTGCGACCTTTTGCTGCGGCTAGTGCGTACAGCAGTGCCGTTGTGAGCAGAGCCTTCACTGACTGCCGCTTTTGCCATAATCGAGCAGAAGGGGAAAAGCTCGATATGGATGCCTCGTGTCCAAATGGCGTCCCTACTCCGTCCCCGCACCCTCCCCGACCTTTGCGTCCGGCTATCGATGCCGGCGTTGGCGAGTCACTCATCGACCCACGTCCTCATTCCATGCGTATAGCAGCGCTTCTGCTCCGCTCGACCACGTATAGGGAGAGGAGGCGAAATAGGTGCGCATTCCATGCCTGACGCACAACAGCAGCTTGTGCTTTGGACTTGCTTTTTTTGGCTTCGCCTGCCCTTTGTATGCAGTGTTGTGGTACATTCCTTTGTGGATGACGCTTTCCCACGTCTTCGTACGTTGAGGAATACGACGGGGCGCCCTCACGGAGGGTTTGAATGAACTTCGGCCACCTCGACGTCGCTCATCGCAATGTCAGAGTGCCGGTGTTTGCGGTCTGGCATATTATATAGGGTTAATGCCCCGGCCGGATGTCGTGCTCGTCTGTGCGAGATGTTCATAGTTTTGATCTCCGGCATTAGGAACATTCAGATGAGTGTCCTTTGGGGAATACGTTTATCAGCATTGTAAGAAAGGACGCGTGGCGTCGGACACACTCACCCCCGAACCCTCTCCCCCCCTCGATTCTCGAATATATATCTGTACCAGATTGTTGGTTCTTTGGTTCTCGCCAGGCATGCCTTGTAAATAAATCTCTCGATACAGGAGGTTGATGTGCTGGGAAAACTTCAAGCATGAACTACGACAACCGATGGCGGCCGCTGCTTTCTCTCACTGGTTGAGACGTCTTAGCTGCAGTGAGATACCATTGTAAAACACAAAGTTTGCCACCAAAGGTGTTTAGTAGACGTTGTGGCTTCTAGTTTATCCATCTATTGATTTATTATCGATATAGGAAATGTTGACGAACATTCGTCGCAGGCTTTCGCACAACATTTTAATGTTCATTGATTATGGAGAAATGACTCCAGCAAATGGACAAATAAAAACATGCAGAGAAATACACACAACGACAAGCGCAATGCAGTGAGGCGCAACAAAACACTCAGTAAACTTTGCACATAAGTGCCCTTGCAAAGAAGATGAGCAATTGGAGAACTCAGTGGTATATACAAAACAATTGCCATTCACAAATCTAGGGAAGAGTTGAGACATTTGCACAGTACAATAGAAATGAAAAGCCATATACTGGGGAATGCAGACAAATGAAGAATTGAACGAGCAAATGAGAGAACTTCATTGCGTAGGCCCCACTTCTTAGCATCCTGATTTTTTTGTGTAAAGCGCAGCTACGCCACCTTCTCCTGGAAAGAGAGAGAGATATCAGCTATAATGATATGCTGGAGATAACTTTTTCTTGGAGGGTGTTACAAGAAACTCTGTGCGATCAAGCATGGCCTCCGAAATCGTAAAATGCGCAGCATTATCTAGGCATTGTCTAGATCAAAGAGACTATTCGCGAGACTCAGAACATAAACATAGAAAGTAAGCGTACCATATAGTGCTCGTCTAGCAGTGAAGACCGAAGAGTTCACTGATTGCCTGTTAGAGCTGCCTGGGAAAGTGCAGGAAGTTAGAGGGCTGACATTAAGGAATTTATGCGTTTAGGTTGGGTTTCGTTTACGAATGGTCGAGTAATGTCAGATTTGTGCGAGAGCGCATCGTTTTCCGATGGAATTTAATGTACACCGATGGCGGTGATCGTGATGACGGAGACAGCTGCTGCAGCGAAGACATTTCAAGGAGGAGGGAGCGGGGGAGGGGGGGGGGGAGGTTACTAATTCACAAATAGGGCCGCTGACTCTGGTTTAGGCGTGGGCTTACGATAAAAAAAGAAAACACTCGCGTGAATAATGCGTTACGCTGCTCTCAACTTTGCCATTTGTCTATTGTTTCAACGCAATCTTAATCTTGCTTACTGACTTCCAATAGAGACTGGCATGCGATCCTTCTTTAAGACGTAATTGCGAGACTTTAACTACAGTTCTTTCGCATACTAACGACGCACACTGACGACGTACTTTCGTATACTAATGACGGATGGAGCACTTTTTCCAGCGGAAGTTGTTGATAAGACAGAGATAACAAAATAAATGTTTTTGAGAAAATTGAGACCGCCGGTGCAATGAGCGCTCACGTGCACTATACGCTCCACTATCGTCACTCTCACTTATGACGGCTCATCGGTAAACGTCATACCACGCGATAGAAATAGAAGAAAGTAGTGGGGAGCAAACTTATACTTAGGGCACTTCACATGACCGGGCCCATTTTGACCGACGACCTAAGTTACACACTGACCGTGCCGCGAAGCGATCAAAATATTCATGCGCAGTTTGAAAGACGTTAAGCAAGAAACGTACGTGGAATGCGATTGACGCAATCATTGTCCAGGTTAAGGTGCCCGCTACACTATGTCTCGGCGCTCAACACAAACCAACATCCCGCGATATGTTTTTCTATCACATGCGTTGAGCGTGTTGTTGGCTTGGTCGATGTATAAGAAATAATGCTTCAGTCGGAGCTAATAACGTGAGATTGCGTTTTTGAGGTTACGCGTGTCCTATCTTTATAATTTATTGTCACCGACGTGCTTTCACAGGGAGAATTTATTAGAGGAAAGGGAAGTAGGTCGGCCTGAGCTTGTATGCCCTGGTCTGCTACTCTGCGCAGGCAACGCGCTTTGAATGCCTCATATTCTTCAGCAAGAAACAAAAACAAGAACAAAAATACCAGAGCTGTTAGATGGCGAGTTCATCTTTTTAATATTAGGTGCAAGATATTCTTTCTTATTGATAGAGAAAGAACTGGGATAGACAAAGACAAAGGAAAGAATGTAAGACAGTGTTTTAGGGCACCTTTGGAAAACTTTGCAGAAAGAACATGCTGCCGGTAAAAGCACGCATACCAGGAAAAGAGATTTGAGCAGCGTATGAAGCGCCGGCTTCGAACAATGGAGACATTTCAAGATATGGCTGAATGTCAGACTGGTAGTAGGAAATAGTTGTAATAGTCGTCATACCACTGCCAACAAAGACATTTCAGCGGTAATAACCGTCGATGTCGTTCAGTGCTGAACAATAGCAAGAGTAATAAAAAAATATATATCTATATATACTAAATTCGACAATCTCACCTGAGATTCTTCATCGCAAGTTTCAGTCTTCCGTTTCAGAGACGGACGTAACGCTCCGGAGCCGAATGCTGGGGGAACACATTGTATGGGCACCTTGGCTAGTAAAAATAATAGCTTAAAACTTGGAACGAAAAACTCCGGAGCATGCAGTAGCCGTTACCGGCTTCATGGCTGGACTTTCTTTGTTGTATTCACTTCCGAATGCAGTTATCCTTTTAAACATACGCTCTCCGCTTTCTTCTCTCAAGCTGACGATGGGAAATTCATTGTGTGAATTGTAGCAAACTTTTGTTATGACATCGTGAAAGAACAATGACGTGGTCGGAACGCTTTGTGTGGCAACGTGAACAAAGGCTTCTGGATGGCTTTGTGGAGGCAGCGTTGGATTCCACGAAACGCGGCTCTTACGTTTTCCTGACTTTAGCGGTGTAGGTTTTGCCGGCTGTGCCGACAAAGAAAGTCTAGGCTCCTGTGTAGGCCTTTCCTCGAAAAGCAAAACACCCTGAGCATCATTGTGGGGCAATAGGCTTGGAATATCGGCAGGTTCACGTTGGGGACAGTCGTCTCTTACGGTATTCGGACAGAAAATTATAAAGCGCAGCTTTTTTTTTTCCCAACTCGCCTGGCTTTGGTATGGGTCGGTCGGTCTCGGGGTGCTGGTTTTCTCGCTTCGATAGCTCAGCGGAGGAGAGAGGGAGAGAGAGAGAGAGAGCTACCTAATGAATCCTGATGAGGTTTCTCTGGCGGCATGCTTATAGCATGCTACTCCATATGGGTATGATGAAAATGAACTTATATGCATGTGCAGTGCACGTCAACGTTGCATAACTTACACAAAACACACCCTAACACTCGGCAAGCTACAGTATCTCGTTGAGACCAGTATCGCTAACGAAAGTTAAATGTGCTTTCGTTCAGCGAGATGCAGGGGTAGCATTAGTCCATGTGCCAGCACGTAGTGCGGAAGTTCAGTGGCGTGATTCAGTGTGGTAATTAGAGCTGTTCTTTCTGATGTAAACAGCATGAAAGCACACATTAGGTGGGCTCAGCGGGGGGTCACAAGATTAACTGGTTTCACCCTTAGCATGCACTTTGCTAGTTGACAACGGAGTTTTACGTCCGAAAAATAAGCACACGCAGCCGCCCCGTCGTTTATTTGCAACTTTATTTGTGAACCCCAATACTACAGTTTCAGGGGGACAAGATTAGCGGTGGTTCGGAGGTCGTGTTTAGCGATGCTTTCTTGGCGGCATTTGAAGGTTTAGATGCTGTGTCGCGTCTACCTACGAAGGTGACACAAGCGCCTCTTCCGATAATGGAATGATGCGTTCTGAGTGAACATCCTACCCGTTGAACGTTGAAACATGATTAAACACCGAGAATATACAAAGGAACAGTGAAACTAAGTACATAAGAGTTTTATCGGACAGCAGATAAACCATGAGATTTGAATCTACACGATACATGAATGTGGTTGATTTGACACGGGCAGGAAGTGATGACGTGACGAAAGATAATGCGATTTCATAATGGGATGTATGCGCACTTTGCTATGCTATCATGCGAATTATTCCTTCGAGAGAGAGAGAGCATAAATTTTTGTTATCGAGGTTGAGTGGAGCTTTCTTTCCCAGCGGAGTGAGCTACTGTGGCGTCTATGTCGCCGCGACGCTATCATCCAATTCCGTCAACCCTATCTGGTCTTCCGGGTTGTCAATCTTTGTCTTCATCTCCCACTCTTCTGGCGAAGGAGCTCGCCTAAAGAATTTTCTCGGGGGAGGTTTCTTTTGGCATCGTCATGAGATGTGATCTTGGTCAGCCAGGGGGCAGTTAAATGTTCTAATAAACTTCCCCTTTTCTCTCTTCCACCATGGCCGGGGATGGCCGCGAGACACGAGAGAAGAGTGATCTGCGTCTCTTATGGTGCTTGACGCTGTTTCATCTTGCCCGCTACAGCACGTGAGACCTGCATTATCCTTGTCGTGAGCGATGAAGCAGAAAAGTTTAGACACGGCCGCTGGTTAAAAAAAAAAGAAAGTTGCGGCCTGCCGCGTCAGGCGGGCTTCAAAGTGCCGTGGTTGAGATGTAAGCGTGAAAGATAAGGGGCGGTAAGATATATGATAAAGTAAACGCAGTTAGATGATGTAGTTGACATTAAGTGGAAGGAAGAGAGATGGATAGGTCACATAACGCGTAGAACAGTTAACCGCGTTCCATCAGAGTGACTGAATGAGGGCCAGTGAAAGAAAAACGTATTTCAGGGCGGCGCGGGACGAGATGGATGGCATCTATCCTGAAGTTTCTAGTCATTGGATAAGGTTGACTGATGATGGACAGTAGTAAATGAATATCACTGGCAGTGGTCTTCGTCCATTAGTACACTTGAAATAGTATGATGATGATGAAATTGGCGATGAGTGCCTATTCCTTAGGCGTTTATTTTGTGGGCTGGTCCAGAAGTTACAGCTGGCGTTTATAGTTGTTAGCCATTTACAACGTGGTGGCACTTACACTTAATCGATCGCCCTTCATGAGTATAGTCATATTTGCGTAGCTGCCTTTATCAAAAGTGCAAAGTTGTCGTAGTTAAGATTAAAAAAAAAAGAAAGCTACGGTCGTGGAGCATCAGTGAATGCATTGCCAAGATAATTGAAAATATGGTGCTAAAATGAGCTGCGTTACGAATGCCCATGCGCCGATAAATTGCAGAGAAAACTGCATGATGTAATGATATGTTTATTTCTTTAATAATAGACATAGAAATGGGAACAAATAGAAAAATGGTGACAGCAATTGGAGATCACCCGCGAGTACACACTATGTTAAGTTGACTTGAAAAGAAAGGACTTAGTCTTGGCCGTGTAATACTCATGATATGTTATCCAATTTATTATATTGACACTGCATTGGTTTGACGCTGTATGGTTTGTTATATCGACGCAAATATTGATATACGTAGGAGAAGCTCAATGTACCAGGGGGGGACACACCATCAAAAAAAAAAAATAAGATTTGAAAATTTTAAGGTTGAAGGGATGATGCTGGACACGAGCATCTGGAGGTATTCTGAGGCCCTGGGTACTGTAAACAACATTCTTAGGTTCGTATGTGTGATGGCGATGCAGTAAAAAAAAAAGCATAAGATGCAAATGCAAGACACGAAAAATGGGACGTATGCGAAGAATGAGTACGAAAAGCCAACGCGCCCAGGCGCATGCCACAGTGGTTGCCGGCAAAATATTTGGAGCATGCCTTTTCCCTAGTGAACTACCCGTTTTACAGCGGTTGCGTAAGCGTTTCCCAACTCTTCAAATAACACCCACGTCAAGAAAATTCGCGTCCGTAGGAAGGAGAGCTTGCAGCCACACGTTTCACAATGTGCTGACATAAGAGAGGAAAGCTCGCTCTTCGAATTATGGTTGTGCCAGTGACGGCGATTGCAAAAGCAACAGGTTGCCTGCGCAATGGATGGATTTTTTTGCAGGGAATTGGAGGGCGGCAAAGGAGGCTGTTAGAAGTGCGCGGTACGGAGTGGTAGCCTTGTTTGAAGTGCGTCGTCGGCATTTTTCTGATTGAGCTACCCGTCTTTAAATGGTTTCGCAAGTTTTTCCAACTTCTCACATAACGCCGATGTCAAAAACACTGGCGACCTCTCGGAAAAGGTGCGAAAAACCGTGTACATAAGGGATTACGCATCTAACTTAATCGGATTTTCATTCTTCCCGACGCATGGTGCATGGAGCAACATCAGCAACAAATAAAAAAAAAGTTAGAAATAAACCGAAAGAAAAAAAAAAGATTTTAACAAAAATCACATAAAAGGACGGATTCAAGCTTCTTAAAAGCTAATCCGAAAACAAAGCTTCGGCGGATTCTGGGAAAACGGCGTTCGCTATGTGAGTTCACTGTCTTAAGTAATGGCGTCCCGCATTCTTTAAGCACGACATCATGCATGATAGCACAATTCGGACAATTGCAAGCAATTTTATTTTGAAATTACCTCTAAGCGAAATTATAACTTGGTAGTGGTAACGTTTACCTTATTCAGGAGAGCAAAGACACTACAATGAACCGAGAAGCCCTGTATAACCAGGCCTATTGCACGCCAGCAATGAGGTTAGAGAGGACCGTATACAGTATGAAAGTACAAGAAGTGGCCGGTTCCCTTCTTCGAGGTTCACGTACTTACGTGATGTCTCTTGCTGAAAAGATATTTCACATTTGCCGCAGTGGCTGGGAGTGGCAGCTGCCTAACACTCCCAAGGATACATCTAGTACACGTGCATCAAGGCCCAAGAATGTGGACGAGAGAACGGCCGGTGCGGTAGTTTATTGGCAAAACATCGTTCGCCACCTTCATTTCGTTTTTCCTTATCATTATTTTAATTAAACGTAACACTTAATTTTCCCCATAATTTCTCTGGCTTCATTGTCTGCTTGCTTGATATCGTAACTAACTACCCAGGAGGTGTCGCGTCGGTAACTTGCACAGCAAGCAACTGACGCAACAATGCAACTTAGTATACACGATGACTAGCACATAGTGAGTGCTCACTCAGGTGGAAAAGAAGACATAATTCTCTTTATAATGGTATTTCGAAGCACTCATGTGGAGCTATAAAATGAACCCTTCATTTCTTCTCTCATATAAGATTTTAGGATAATGGCCTCGCTGTTTCGCATGCGCGATCTCACGTATAGTAAAAATGATACATTTTTTATCTTCCGCGATAAACCTCGATTGTCGGTTTCCGGGCACCGCTTGTGATGAGTTGTGTTCGCTTAAGAGTCAACAACTTCAAACGAAAAGGCAAATGGCCAAGCCATAACACATAAGTGGACATTTTTCTCCCGAAAAATATTTTTCCCGGATGGGCGCGCCCTGATATGTGCACTCGTACTTTAACTGGAACTGATGTACGAAGGACCGCACAAAGAGCGATGGAACGAAAAATGTTAGGCCTAACCTTAAGAGACAGGAAGAGAGCGGTGTGGATCAGAGAGCAAACGGGTAATGCCGATATTCTAGTTGCCATTAGAAGAAAAAAATGGAGCTGGGCAGGCCCTGTAATGCGTATGTTGGATAACCGGTGGACCATTAGATTTACAGAATGGATACAAAAAGAAGGGAAACGCAGTCGAGGACGGCAGAAAACCAGGTGGAGTGCCAGGAGTGATGAAGTTAAGAAATTTGCAGGTGCATGTTGGAATCAGCTAGCGCAAGACAGGGGTAATTGGAGATCGCAGGGAGAGGCCTTCACCCTGCAGTGGACATAATTATAGACTGATGATGAGGATGATGTACGCTATCCACTCGTGCCAGGCGCAGCAGAAGTAGGGCTTCTGCCGTCGGCGGGCTCCGAATGCTTGACTTACGGCGCAACCCGCGTCGTCCCATTGCACAGTGACTGAAGCTAGCCGTCACTTTAATCCGTTCGTCAACAAAGAGCAATAGACGTGAGGCCTCAGCCTATCGCAACAATCGGAAGGTCTTCTCACTCTATATCGAGTCCCGCCTTTATTGAAAAAAAGAAAGAAAAGGGAGTTAACGAGGGCGCGTTGATCAAGTCCTAATGGAGGCTGAAGATCGAGGCGGAATGTACGGTTTCCAGTACAGCCGGGATAAGAGGACTGGTTAGGATTCATCCACGTATACGAATATGTGTATAACGATGCACTTGCTTTCTTTCCGCCTCAGTGATATTAATAATCGCCCGCGCTTCGATCGATGCTGAAACGGCGAACAGCACTTTACGTACGATATGCACCAAAGCCGAAAGTATGAGCAGAAAACGTTTTTCTGCAACTGGGACGGCATGACATCGATGATTGAAATATGATAAGTCGGGCTGCGCAGTTATGTACGAAGTGCCACGCTTGCGTTACGTACTGAGAACTAAATTTGAAAGATGTGTGTTTAGACCTGTTGTCACTGTTTATATCTGGAGGAAAGTCACAAAGTACATAGAGAACTTTAGGTAGCGGCGCGGGCAGACATTATATTTGGAACGTAACTCTCTCTTACACCGTCGTTATACCTTTATTACGATAATGTTAATTGATATATTACTTTTATTTATCAGTTTTTTCAGCATTGAAAATTTATTTCTTTATTGTCTGCTGTAAAAAAAATTGAGAAATGGAGAAGCCGGGCTTTCTTCTTCAATTTTTACTGACCAACATATTTATTAACAGAACTGCAAATCATCATCATCATCATCATTATCATCACCACCTACAACAACAACAACAACAACGAGCCCACCGATGGCAATGATGACAACCACAATTACACAACGGCGATGATGGCTCGTCGGCAAGGTTGACAACACCTGCAGAATAAGCCCCCTTTTGGTGAGCAGTCTATATATACGTAGACCTCAAGCGCCAATCCGAGTACATGATTAAGCGTTATGTGTTACAGGTGTCGCTTAGTCAACACACATGACATATAATACGCAAGCGCTAAGTATGAATAAATGTGGGAGGCCCTACAGCATGAACGATCACAACCTGGGGTGCTATAACGTAAAATGATTCCAAACTGTTTTGATTCCAAACTCCTGACGTCAAATTTACGTAACCACCGACGCAAGCATCGGGCGGTGACCCGCAGCGTTGTCTGAACAACCCAATCAAACACTCTCCTCGTTTATAGGAGGTCACCTTTGTTCGCTTTCAAAACCAATAACATTGTCTACACTCAGCGGTTTTTCTTATCTAATTGGCTGACAAGAGGCGAGGAGCACGCTCTAGTGGAGAGGGTTTCGATGGGGCCGAGCCAGCGCAGTGAAAATAGACAACCGCATGCAGAGGAGGGTGGTGCCTGCTTGTCCGATTGCTTCGCATCGCCTTCCTTAGCTTGCGGTGGCTGGTCGAAAATCGTGACGGCGTGCTACGGAAGGATAAGAATGCCGCTAAACCGGATCCTCAGCAAGGAAGAGTTGGCAGAGTGATGTGGTATGCATGCCCAACGGGTTCGATAACGTTTTACTGCCACGCAAAAAGGTTTATCATGCGCAAATGAATACATGCTCACCGGCAGGTGCCAGTAGCGAGGGCCTGAGCGATCGGCGGGCAGCCATCTTCTATTCCTTCCGGAACGGGGCAGTCTGTGGCTATTAAGAAAAATTTTCAGTTTTGTTCGGCATATTAATACATTTTTTTTCGCGTACACGTCACTTTGACGTGGTGAGTTTTGGCGGTTTTGTGAGGTCGCGTGACAGACAGGCGAAGTGGGCGTAGCCAGAAAACATTGGACCAATAGCAGAGGGCTAATGGTGAAAAGGCGTCGAATCAAGAATGATTATTTTTCTTTTGTGTGGTTTAATCATGCATAATCAGATGTACACTGTTATATCACATGGGGAGCTATCGCGGTTTTCGTGACGTCGCGTGACAGACCGGCGAAGTTGGGAGTGGCACGAAAATGTTTTGACCAATCGTGGAGGGTGATTGCAGAAATTGGAATCAAAACAGTTTGGAACCATTTTACGTTATAGCGCTCCTGGTCAATTATTTAGAGCCACCGGAGTGCATATTTAGGAATGGTGCAGTACACTTTATATTCTTTATGACGGCAACGTTCGAAAAATTAACAACAGAAACTACTGAGGCATGGAACAATACAAAGCGCATATAAAAAGCAATCGTTGGGTCTACACAGCTGCGCCGTAAATCAGTGGCATTTTTTCTTACGTTGCGTTTTTTCGAACTCAGCTCTGCACTTTTTCGAAGCGCATGGATGCTTCATTGGCTTAACGTTTCAGACGAGACTACCACAGGCAGATTTATTATGCAGTGACGTCATAACGCTCATCTTGAAGGAATGAAGACGAGAAAACACCATGAGAAGCTGAAACAGGGAAAAGGGCAAAGTGCGATATCGCGTCTAGACGTGTCTTACAACACAATCTATTTTGTTGTCTTTCGGCGGTGAGCTGGCGATATAGGGCGTCCTAAGTTTTAGACCCGTGGCTGCCTCAGCGTTACGCTCTATCCCTTTTTCAAACATAAGTCTCTGTCAGTCCTCAGCCAGATTCAAAGTGACACCTACACAAAGACCTTTGTGGAGGAAACTGGCTTGGCTCATCTTGGTTTCTCAATACCAGTCTGAAGCGCGTTTATCCGAGGCCTCCTGTCACCTTGCCTGTACAGCCAATGCCAAGCTGTCGCGCGGACGGAGTGACAGTCTGCCAAGCTTTCATTCGAGTTGTGCGGGGAGTTCGGGTCGCTGTCGAGTTTCTCTGGTACGGGCGTTCTCGAATGCACAGTTCGCCCAAATAAGGAAAACATTACTCGGAAACCGGGTATATAGTTCTAGCTCATTTCCATCGAAACTCACTATCCGCAGAATCAGTCGAAGGCTTTTGTCGTTCCGACGCACTCGCACTCAGACACTTATTTTGGGCTCCTGTCCTGCAGGGCTAAGGAGCTCCAAATACGCCGGGCGTTTTCGCAATCACTCGTACTCAGTCGGGCGCCCAGGTCATTGTGCGCTCGCGTACTCAAAATTGCGGATCGACGAGCTCTTTTAAACTAAAGTTTCTGTGATAGGAAGGCAAAACATTGCGGAGGAGGGGGTCTGCTTTGCATGTCTTGCTTTAATAGGACTAGCGTCACCGGCCAGCAAGATAACATAAACACACACACACACACACACACACACACACACACACACACACACACACACACACACACACACACACACACACACACACACACACACACACACACACACACACACACACACACACACACACACACACACACACACACACACACGCACGCACGCACGCACGCACGCACGCACGCACGCACGCACGCACGCACGCACGCACACACACACACACACACACACACACACACACACACACACACACACACACACACACACACACACACACACACACACACACACACACACACACACACACACACACACACACGTGTTGATTTACCCTCAGCGTGATGAAAGGAGACCAGAAACAACTTGTGTTCAGAAATACGGGCTTAGTGATTGCCGTAAGGACACTGAAATATAATAGGTTGCATTAAATAGTCTTATTACAGCGCCGTGTGAGAGATGTCCAGAAGTGATTACAACAATCGTTTGTCGAAAAGCCGAGAAACGGTGGCCCATTCCATCAACATATGTGACAAAGTAAAGATGACAATGTCCTGTGACAGACAGTGTGTCATGTTCTGAGATTGTTCGATGAAAAGCGAAGCAAAGAAAACTTAAACGGTTTCTGAAAACATTGTGCCATTACATGTGGGTTCTCATTTCTATTTCGACAGGTCTCTAGAACTTTGTTTGTTCAAATGGAAGTGAGTCCAACATTTATACTGTTTGCGGATAGAGCGCCACCAAAAAGACCACATATTGTGGACTTATTCTGGTTGCACACATTCCTAGGTGTTTTATAGACTCGTGGTTTTTACATGCTCAACGACTACAACGAAAACAATTTTACTTCATGAAACTTGGCAGATGTATCCTTCAAATTTCTTCCAGTTTGTAACGAGCTGTCAAATGCATCCTACCTTAGCACGCAAACCGGACGCTTAGCTCACTGTGGAGCTTCGACGTGAGCCTTCCTTAGCTGACCATTCACATCTGTGCTTTCCCCGGCCCGAATAGGCTGACTCCGAAATAATATTGTGCACCTGGGCATTTTGCGTTAACTTCTGTCCAAACACGATACACGAGGGCCATTTGCGTGTCAGCCCCGATCAGGATGCCACAACCCGGCCGTCAAACGAGCCTGCGACCTCGGGCTGTGCAGCCGAACGCCATAGTCACTGAGTCACGGCGGCGGGTCTCAAGAACCTCCATGTGCTGGAGTGTTTGCTTTTACTTAAACCAAGCTTAAAAATTGATTGTGTTGCAAAAACAGTACGTGGTAAGATAACTTCAAGGAAACCTATACACTACAATAATCGAACCCGACATGGCTACACGACACGGCTACTTCGAAACAACTTTCTCTCGCCCTTTTATCCCGAACCAGGAACGTGAGAGATTGTTAATAAATTACAAACAAACATTTTGTCCGAAACCCTAACTTTCTCTTTCATGCTGGCCGCCTCACAATACACGTTGTTTTAGGCTTGGCATAAAGGCGTAACATTATGCGTATTTTAAAGTAAAACCGAGAAAGGATACCCAAGGATAGACCTGTAAGGGCACCGTGCAATCTATCGTCACGAGAACGCTTCACGGTGATAATATGCGATCGCACCGCCGACTGATAGGGTGCTTCGTTTTACTACTTGAACAGAGCGCTGCTGTGGACGTGTCATAGTCTGCAGACTACGTTGAAACTTCTGGAGCTTTCGGGCAAATGAGTGTGCACCACCTGCAAGTGGCAAGGGGCGTGCAGTGCACGTTGCAAACGCCAAGCGCGTGCTTGTAAGTTCGCCGTAGTGTTTTATTTATTCTGTGTTTACGCGCACTTTACCCGGGCGAAACTCCTCGAAAAGACACATTTGGCTCTCCCGATAGCTGATCAGCGCTAGGGAACTCCGGGCACAGTGCGCCATAGATGCGTAATTATCTTGCTCTCGCCATGTAATGGTCGCTTGGTGGGCTGCTGGTGACAGTGGTGATTGATCAACTATGAACGGAAGGAAGCCTCGAAAGGGAGATTGCACGTCGAAACCATAGGGCCAAGTAAAGTTATGTTCAAAAAACGCACGAGAATATTTTGTGAGGTGCGCACCGGCAAAAAAAAAAAGATATGAAAAAGAAACTTCCTGAGTAGGGTTAGAGCAACTTCAACAAGGGAGTGTGCTCTCAGACCACTGGGACATATTTAGTGGGTATAAACCACGCTAGAACATTTTGTGAGATAAGCACACTCAAAAGGAATAGCCCGCAAGGAAAATGTCAAGAGAAATGATTTCAGGGAAATTGACGAATATGTTTGAAAACAAAATAATAATAAATATTCACAGAAGGTTAAATCCCAAGACTAACTCCATAAAGCATACAAGAGATATCAATTTCACCGGAGTGCTGGTTCCCGAGTGTAGCGCACATTAGCGCGTCTTTAAAAATGTGTTATAGTTAAACGGAAACCGTAAAAAAAGCGCTGCAAAATGAACAGAAAGATATTACGTAACCACACCCAATTTTCGAACCGCTTTAGCAGCTGTGACTTATGCCACTATATATACGTGGTGCTAGACAGCAAAATGATGGCTGTTTGGTGAAAAATTCTTTAGGCAAAGAACAAATCTTTTTGCCTTGTCTAAACGAACCTATAAAGTAGATGCGATGGCTCTGCTTTCAACCCAAAAAGAGCCCGCTCACATTATGTCGTCTGATTTTCGCGACTATGCCATGAAGAAACCAGTACCACACTTTAGAAAAGCGCTCGTAGAGTTGAATGCTTTGTACGAAAAGGTGCCGGTCAATTTCCGCAGTTAATATACTAACAGGAAAGGCGGCATGCTAACGAGAAACAATGTTAAGGGGAAGCTTTCTTTTGCGAATGACTCCGTGATTATGCGTGTATGTCTCTTTGTAGGAGCTATCGCTGCTTCCATTGGTGGAAGCGAGTTAAGTCATGTGACGCGATTCTCGGTTCCCCCAACACCACCAGGTGGTGTTATTCCTCTTTACTGACCCCATCCAAGAGGACAGCCAAATGAAATGGTCACAGGGGGTGCGAACAAGAGTACAGGAAGCGGAGACACCGATGTGGCAAGCCGCTATGGACCAAAAATCTAGCCTGGCCCTGTATATAGTCCCCTGCCGGGCGGCTGTACGACAGTAGTGCTGGCAGTGCCCCTTTGTTCGAGACCCGTGCGGGAGCACTGCGCACCAAGGCGCACAGACGCCGCTTCGACCAGTCGGTGGATGACCGTGCTGCGCAGTGCATGCAATGCGGGGATGACGAGGAGAACATCGAACACATTGTGCTCCGATTGGATCGCTTGTGCCCTCGTCAACCGGAAGGCACCACCTTGCCGAGGCGCTTGATTTTGTGGAAGCGCGAAACGGCTACAACACAAGCGTGCAGCCCCTGACGGTGACCTCCATCACGAAAGCGAGGCTTCTGAAGTGGTGGTCAGGGGGGGGGGGGGGGGCAGTGAACAAGGCGTACACGCATTGTTCGCAAAACTGATGGAGATTTTCTTTTTCTTCATCTTTTTGGTCAGGGCACCATGATGTGCCCTCCCGATGCAAAGGGAAAAGGCCTCAACGGTCATCATCACGCGGCGCGGAACCCACTTACTGGGCATGCAGTGTCGTGGAAGTTTGGCTGCAGCGCAGTCTCGCCTCATCGCTTCCTTCGTCACGGCCAGTCTGAAGTACACGTGCGCTGCACTCGCGCGCGTAGTTTAGACAGGCCCAGCCTTTGTGCCCCTGCGCCGGCGGCGCACGGGCGTTTGCCGCCGCGTCACGTTCTTGGTCGCTAAAAGCGTGCCACGCGGTTCGAGCTGACAGCGTTTCTCGCGCTGGGCCAAGCTGGCTATCTTGCACAGTGCCAGGGACCCGTCTGGTTGTACACTTCGACGCGTCCAGTGAAGAGACACGCAGATTCTCGCGTGTCCTGGTGATAGTGTCACCGGAAGTGATCGCCCGAGAATACCGGCCCTGAATAAAAGTTACCTTTGCTCTGCAAGGCACTTTGTCGTGGCAGGGCCGGCATTTTGTAGCGATGCCTTTCCGGTAATAATGCCTTTTCGCGCTTATCGCGCTTTGTGAGTGGTCAGAGCGACGGTTGGCTCGCGTTATCAACGGGATCAGCCGGCCGTGAGCGGTGGATGATAAGACTAGTAAAGAATAAGTGATAAGGCATCGCTACAAAATCGCGGCCTTGATGACCGTTACGGGCGGGTTATATAGGACGCGGCCGTCACCGAAAACCACTGCACGTTTGTTATCGTCATGCGCCGTTTGACCTTTTCGGCTTATCAAAGCTTCGCTCACACCAGCTTCCATAGTAAGTGGGATCTCCAACTTTTTGCTTTCACAAATTTGGATTTCAAGATTTATTTTCAGTCGCTGACGCATGGAAAACATTGCGAGCGGGTGCATTTGGCTACATTGCGTGTTTGTTTACATTACTGTTATAATTAGGGAACCTGATTACCCCGTCTGGGTTGTTTTGATGTGAACTCCGGTTTGAGAAAGGAGTGGCTTGCTAGGCGCCTTGCTTAATTTGTACGAAACTTCCCAAGAAATTCACATTAGAAGCACAAGAAAATCAGATACGAACTCGTCGTCGGTCGTTCGGTAGACGCTAATCAGCCAGCCACCCAAGTCTTTGAAGGAAGCTTCGAAAAGTAGAAGAAAGAGCTCCCGCCTCCAGCGCCCTTCCGTTCCTCACTGCAGCACGTTCCGTCTTATTGGTCGCACACAATCAGGAAACTCGTGCCGTTTACGCAATTGAACGTGGTCTATCGAGGAGTGCGATGTCTCAGAACTGGAGCTCAAACAAGAAAGGGTAATCAGACTTTCGTGATTTCCCCGCCTCCGAAATCATTCGCTGCTACCGGAGCAAGCTCTCACAGAAACATGGTCTTCTTGCTTGCTTGAAAGGTTAAAAATCTAAGCTTACAATGTTATCAAAACCACCATCTTCTTCCCGATGAGGGCAACAGTTCCCTCGGACATAAGTTACAGATTACGTGAAAAAAAATTGATCTTTGTTTTATTGATTCTCGGGAAGCAGTAGATTTTTGTTTTGCTCTACAACTAACATAATCAAAAGGTACTTATTTGAGTCAGTAGGCACCTGGCTGTAATAATAATAATAATAATAAGACTAAGCCTTGCCTTACAACCCCATTTTTATTGTTAGATTACCCAATATCTGGAAGGCAAGAATGATTGATAGAAGTATTGAATCACCGCAAACAACCAAGAGCATCTTCCAGGATGAGATAATTCACACAGAGGAGTATACAAGCGCTCTATCGAGGCTCCTGATTTTTTTCTGCCTGATTTGAGCTTGAATTTGAATGTGGGTTGACTTAGCTGTGTTTTTGTTTTGCTAGTGTGAGTACCGTGGCTTTTCCTCTCTGCAAAAAAACAAAAAAAAAAGGAAATATACAAAAACAAAACAAAGAAAAACAAAAGACAAGAAAAACACCAACAAAAGAAAGCGGCCCGATAATGTATCTTGGCTCTAAATTAACTTCAAATTTCAAAATAATAAAGCCTGACAATTGATAATAACGTTAGTATTCGTTTACTTTCTCATTTTTAATTTAGAAATTTCATTTAGGTTTTCTTCCCTTTATGCCTACTGCCACCCGCTCCATGGCCGAGCCCCCATAGTGGGTTAAACACGTATACATTCAAAGGCCCCAAACCAAACCAAACCAAACCAAACGGTCCGATAGCGCACGTCGTTAGCCCGCCCGGCTCCCAACAGCACGTTGCCGCAGGGCCGTGAGTTCGATCTGGAATGGCGATGGATGGTGGACAATTTTTTTGTGGCTCGCCATATGGTGGAAGTGATGTGGAAGTGGCCAGGTGAGGTTATAAAGAGGGCACGAACGGCTGTGACGTGACGACGGAAGGCAAAAAGCAAACCCCAGTTTCGTGCGTCTAACTGCTGTCGCAGCAGTGACGTAGAGTTTCTTCAATTCAAAGTACTTATCTGTATACACGTACATATAAAGAGGTAGCAAAAAAGCAAAGTGTCTGACGGGTCCTTTCCCCATAGGAACAGTCGCAGCCTTCTACAGCCAGCATCAACGACACTTCGCAACCGAGAGATCATAATTTGACCATCGCTGCATGCGGAAACGTTTTTGCCGACCCTAATTCAGCACCACCATCCAGCGTCGCTTACACTCAGTACCTATGATACACTGAGTGTAGTCTCGTAAGTAATGCGATAACTTTTGATCAAGCAGTTATTCCCGCACAAAGAGAGTTGCACGCACTGCTTTGTTTTTAATAGTGTGGGAGGCGCCGCAGAAATCCGTTCGCCTTTATAAACGGCGCGAACGTATCAGATCCGCGAAGCGGGGCAGCTTGCGCGCGCCATATAACACTGCTAACACAGCCAGCGGAGCGAGGCACACATCGCTGACGGGAAATCGAAGAATCCTTCTGAAGCGGCAATTTCCCAATGACAACAGGCTTCCGCCGCCGCCCCCGGTATGCCGTGAACTCCGGAGATCAGAGGGTACGGCGGCGAAACTCTTTGTTCCGCTTTGTGTTCCGCGAGAGGGGCCTCTACGCCCGTCCATTGTCCGGCCGTTTTCGGCGAGCGAGCAAGGTATAGAAATTGCGTTTACTCTTCGCTTTAGCTGAAGTGTTTCTCGTTCGTTTACTTTTACGCTTCTGCGATACTGCTTCGAAAGCTTACGGGAAGGCTTCTGTCGCTACTCCAATGTTCCTTGCTTTCAGCTAAGACGACCGCACGGTGCGTCGCAGGTGAAACGCGGGGCACAGGTGAGCCCTGTCGCAATAAGACGATGACGGAAGTGTATGCGCTTCAACTTTGTCTTCATTTCGGTTCTCTTATTGCAACGTTCATTACTTGCAGTGCTATACGTGTTTGTTGGAACGTACAATGGCGCTTATTTAAACTTGCTGTAATTACACGCTGTGTTGGATGGGTTCGTTGCGTTACACAATGTGCCTACTTTAACTTTCTATTAAACGTGCGGGAGCATGGTCCTAAGGGTATTTGTGTTTTATTTTATTGTGATAACAATTATATGGACACTCCAGGCGGATTTCTGCCGTCGCCATCGCCGTGAGGTTCCGTATAAAGTCCAAGGGCGATAATATCGTCGCTGCGCGCCGTATGCTGCATGTGCGAGTGAAATAATGCCAGGGTGAGCCTGCAGCGCAATCTCGCGCACGCAAGGGAGGGGAGCTGGAAGGAAGCGCCTTCCAGTCGCGCGCAACGCTCTGGAGGGAGGGTAGGGAGGGGAAGGGGGGTGGGGCGTTCTAGGGGGGGGGGGGGGGCGTTCGCTGTATCTTGAAAGCCATCTGCGGCGGGGACAGATTCCGCCCTACGCTGTGTTTTCGTATGCTTCATGTGCGCTGCGCTTTCGACGTTTAGTTCGCGTTTATGCGAACGGCGGCACGAAGGTAAATTCGCTCGCTGCGGCTGCCGCGCTTACTCACTCCAGCATAATGACAGTGATATTTCGCGGTCATCGAGTGAGATGCGTTCATGTTTGCTTGTGCGCGCGTGACACAAGATCCGTGCTGTTAACTAAATTAACAAGCCAAAGCTTGTTAATTTCGTGTTGATTTGCGATTTGCGATTTGTTAATTTTGAACCGACTCAAACAAACGAGGCATCTTGGAGCGACAAACATCAGTTGCCTTCTACGCAGCACACTAATTCGAACAAAGCAAGACTTCGTTATTTCCAGTAGAAGGAACGAACCGTAATTGGCCGATGCTGTCGTCGGGGACCCAATACGACCCTGTGGTGTGAGCCAGTGATGAACGTTATGACAATTAAAGTGCGCAATTCCGTTGTTTTGGGTAGTAACGAGAGCGCATTGATATTATCTAATGCAGGCTTAAATGGCATCACATCAAAAGCAGTATTTGCGGAATTTGCATATTGTCACGTCAACGTTGCTTGCATATAAGCCTTTAACGACATGCAAAGAGTACGCAACCGTTACACTCTATAAACCGCAGCGAATGTCGGTTTATGGCGCCGAGACTACGGCAGGGCATAGCGCCTGCGACGTCGCTGATGACACTACTTAGCCTTCGCGAATCGCTCGCCAGGATTGAAAGGACAAGGTAATATTAAAGCAAGAACCATAAAGAATGGAGTAACTTGATGTGGCAGTTAATATTAAAGGAAGAACCGTAAAGAATGCATTACGCTAGTTACTTCATGTCGCAGTTAATATTAAAGCAAGACCTGTAAAGAATGCATTGCGTCAGTCACTTGATGTCGTAGTTAGTGTAGCAGTCAGCACGGCGTTGCGACACGCGTCAGGATAAATAACACTGACGCTTGCGAAACAAAGCATTATATGCTGTGTTAGAGAAATATGGGCTGGAAACAAAGGGAGTTTGAAGTTTATCAGTGGCTGCTTTATCAACACGCTGGTATAGGGATTTGTTTCGTCTCTGCTGTGCTGTGAAGTGTTTGTTATTGAAAGATTGGTTGATTGTGCATGACCCGATGGATGCTTGCGCTGTTGAATTTGATGCCGAGTAGTTTATCACATTGGGGCCCATCACCCTTTCTTTCTATATCTAGATGGCAAGCGATCAGAAAATACACGGAGGTCAGACGCCGCAGGTCATGCTGTGAGTGACGTACAGAAAATACCACAGTTTTCTTAACTTTTGGTTAAGAGAGGGCGTGGGGAGGGGGGGGGGGGTTGTTTCTGTCTACTTGTCAAGTCATGGTTGTCAGACGCTCTTCCTAAGTGAGTCTTTTTCAGCGACTGCGGGGAACGCTTGACAGGGGCTGGTGCGAACATTGGTGGTCTTGCGAATGATGGAGTTTGGATAGTTGCGTCAGCCCTTTTAGCCCTCATGATAACGAAGTGAGCCAACGTCACGACTGTGTAATAACAGGGATACAATGGAAGCAAACACATTTCACGAGGAAGACGTGAGAAAATAAGACCATATCTGGGGCTATTCTTTTTCTTTTTCATTTCCACCTTATCATTAACTACCATACGCCATACGTAGGAATTCGCCGAGCAGCCTTTATTCTTTGACAAAACGGGACAGGGACTCAGCGTCATTACAGGCAATAGTCGCAGACATTGATAAACTGAAAGAATGATTTGAGATGTTTGTTTAAAGTACTAGACTCGCATAAAATGTTTTTAAGGCGAATGGCTTACTTTGCCTCTTTCATGGTTATTTTGGTAGGCTGTCGGTAATTGGTGGTTGGTGGTTAATAATTGGTAGTCGGCGGTGGTTGGATTTTCGATGCCGATATGAGGGCGAATCGGAGTTCCGGAGGATGTGTCTTTGACACGTGCGTGCGGTCGCGCGAGAGCTTTGCTGCATCGGAAGGTTTAAAGGCCGCGGTAGAGCGCTCGAGAAGGACAGCCGTCCTCTTCTCCGACCGCCCTCTCTTCCTGTGGCCGCCCGGGAGAGGGCTCTGGCGGGAGATGAGGATGGAACTTGCATACCATGTCGCCACTCAAGCCGTTGGAGACAACACATCGGCCTATATGCATAGCCACCTATACTACCGGTACATTTGAACTGGTTAACGGCCTTAGTCGCCACGGAATTGCCCAATGAAAGAACAAGTGCTACCTAAATATCCTCACTGTACGAAATATACGCCTTCAAACACGTCGTACTTTGCGTACCAAAGCTTTCTAGAATCATTCGGCTGTTCGCTTACATTGACAGTCATTATCGATTGTTTCTTTACCTTTTTAATGGATTTAAATTTTTTGCATCAGAAATAGGCAGCAGGCGGCCGTGGTAGAAACAAAAAGTGGTCTCTGATTACTGTCAGTAGTGACCTGGTGACTCCTGGTCGTTAGTCCTGTTCTCACCGGTGTTATAAAGCAGTGCAGTTACACGTGTCTTCTCTACATCGATGTAATCCTTTTTCTGGCTCAACTGCACAATTAACGGTTGGTCATTGAAAGCACAGGTTATACTCAATATCTGTTTTCTCTCAGGATTCGGAGTTTTTTTCTAGCCTGGAAGTTGCTACGCCGATGTACCTTGTATCTCCAAATTGTGACTCAGGGATATGGCGATCTGCTGCTGTAGACGAAGTTGGGCGACCGCCTTCCCATGGTGACGGAATTCAGAATCGCTCGTGTGCCGTGCGTTGGGTGCATGTTGATAATTTTCCGCGCCATTATACGGCGTCCCACCTGCGTTGCATTGACGTGGTAAACGTGACGTGGCGTGGTAAACCCACCAATCAAACTTCATGGGGCCGCCATTGTTGCAAAATTATATGATGCATACGTGCCATCCATAAAGATAGTCTAACGACGACTACGCAACGGGAAAATACCACAGCTGGTGTGGGAAGAAAAAGAACACGCACGCACGCACAAACCTTCGAATTAACAACCACTGCTCGCGAGCCGCAGAGAGTACATAGTAGTGAAGATGTGATCTACAACTTCCGCATGGCGCTGCGGCCAAGATTGCTTTCCTACACGACAACGACGCGGTGACTTATTGCATTCCAGTGTGCGCGCTTGCAAGCCAACTGACTCCACAGCCGTAGCAACTAACACAAGGCCGCAAGGTATACAACAAACACCGCTCACTTGACGTGGAATTATGACCAGCGCACAATTTGTGCAACCATCCACTTCTTGCTGAGAACGGAGCAGAGCATTCTTGGTTTATACTCGAGGGAAGAGCGGTATAGTTAGCAAAGAGCACGAACAAAAGAGGTTGCATGTATAGCGTTTTTCCGTCGAAAGCGTAGTAGATAAAAAACAAGTGCGCTGCTGAACGCGAGGAGTGCATGGACATGCACTACGCGCGCTCAGAAAATGTCGAACAAAAATGTGCAAAAAAAAAAAATTCAAAGCAATTGTACATTGCCTTCAAAATTTTTTTATTCCAAATTCACTCAGAAGTGATTACTCAAAATATTCATTCTGGGTATGAAGGACGGTGCATGTGAAACTGTAAGGAAGTGATTTACTGATATTCCAGTCGTTCGCGGACGCGGAATTGGACAGTCAATTGATCTAGACCTCTGTGTCGTCCCAGACGGCCGAAAGCAACCTCGAGGTGTTTTTCGAAATCACTGAAAATGTGTGAAAATACCAGACGCAGCAGCAACATGGCAATGTAATACACGTAGTTACATCTCCATCTCTGCGTTTAAGCTCTGAAATGCAGTTTTTATCGCAGCAAACATGAGGAGAATGCACATGGAGACGCAGTTTTTGGCACCTAACGGTAGCATTTATATTTAGGAAGTGTTTTTCAAGTTCATAACATAGCAGTGGACAATAAAAACCACATGAAAGACCGATTATATTCGATACTTGTGTTCGGGTCTCAATACGATATAGCCTCCGTAGCGTTGCCTGCTAAGTGCGAAACGCAGTAGAGTTGTATATACACGCAGGGATGGGGGGTTGTCTGGTGTGAAGGATTTCAAGTGGCGAGCCTGAGTGCCACTGTAGTCGCGATTCAAGCTTTTTCCAACATGCGATAGAAATAAGAGGAAAGAGATGAGGTTCACCACAGCGTTCGCCGCAAAGTCAACAAGAATAAAGGAATGTGACTGCCATGGGAAACGGTGTACTTAGTCCAAGTCTAGGCGGCACTACTACGTTAACAAAACGTAGTCCTGAACACACATCCTATTTACGCATTGCTTTTTTACGCTTTTCACGCATTGACTATACGCAAAGGAACCCGAAAGACGCCGAGTTCATTAGTGAGATCCCTAGTAGAGCGCGCCACCGAACGATCAAGTGTAGGGAGCCTACATGCACTGTGCATGTAGGCTCCCTAATCAAGTGCCGCTCCCGATTTTAGCGCGTGGCCGTTGAACGCCGCAGGCGTTTTCGTAGTGGGAAATCGATGTTGTTTTTGCGAAGGAAAGGAATTACCCGCTTCCAGAGCATTAGCTGCAGCAATCATTTGTGAAAGGGGGACTGCTTACATCTGTGTAAGCAGTCCTCCAATGACGTTGCCTTAGTGTAAAGGAAACTTTACACAAGACTGACGCATGTGGCTATTCGCACACAGGAGAAAGTAAATATTTGTGTCATCATGATGACATTTTGCTGCTTAACACGACAAAAGCCCGTACCAAGACCACAGAAGGCAGATGACGCCAGAACAAGCGAATGGGATCATGAAAACAAGCCCATATGCGCAAAACATTAGAACAGTCTAACGGAAGCCGGAACTTCAGGAATTGTAATAAACAATTATATTCCTTTACGCTACATTGATTTCATACATCTAACCATAGATCACACTTGTTTCAATGTGAATATATATTTTTTCTAAAATGTTTGTGTTGGTTTGGAAACTGGTCAGGTCAGTTTAATTTTTATTCAAGTACCCCTATGCTCAGATGCCCACCAACGGGCTACTGTGATGGTGAGGCCTTAAGTGACACATAAACGAGCGCTCCCTTCGATGGCAGACATTGGCACAGAATGTTCACCAAGTTGACAGCACGCGCATGGCTGAAATGGGGAACCATTTCAGAAAGCGCTTTTCCCTGCTCCCGCAACTCCCCCAGCTGCGTTACGCCCCTTCCACCGCCTCAGAAAAATCTAATCAAAATACGTATTTGAAATCACTGAAGGTCGTCAAAGCGGGAGAGTTCAGATTGGATATCTACATTGGGGTGCGGCGCGCCTCCTGTGACAATATGGACTCTTGAAACCTGCGCTGCGTGACGATGTGAATTCAGTATTATTCCCAGAGCACTCGAGCGCTGATTATAATCGCAGAATCGAGTCTTAGGCGACTGATTGCTCGCAAATTCATTCTACAGTACATAAAAAGTCAGTGAACAGCGGCATTCATATCAGCGAAGCAGCACTGCGATACCGCTTAGTGCTTGGAGTGTAGTTTGCGAACGTCTGCTATTTTCGTGTAGAAATGGTGGAGAGGCCGACGTGCGGCTCCAGTGGATAACATTTGTGTGTTCCTTCACTGACATAGCGCGCAGTACCTACCTCTGGCTCCATAGTGCACACTATAGCACAATAGTTTTAGGCTGTGCGCAGAACACATGGAGAGAGAAAGAATGTTTATTGCTAGCGTAGCAGGAGAGGAGCCAAAGATCCAGCTATGAACTGTTACGCCTGTACAAAATGATAAGTCTGTAGGCCATGTAATACGGTCTGTAGAATATGCGACCAATTTATTGTTACGAGTTTGCTATACTTTCCTTTGAATTGAGCAGGTATAAAAATAAACCCGTCAAAATTAATCGAAAAGTGTACACCATTTTATCAAAACCATACAGAATAGACACAGAGTCTACAGACTACAGACGATATGGCTTTAACGTACAAATAAGACTAGCTGTTACTTGCCTCAGCATAAATAATGCTTGGATTTAAGACTTCACAGTTTTATTGGCCCCTACCCATTGGTTGTGTAAGAAATATATGATGAAAACACAACAAAAATTTGCAGCGTTGTAACATAGTAAACGAGAAATATACAGAACTTCTTCGATTTCATATATATTAGGGCTGAAGCTGGCAAACTTGCCAAAGAATCGTGCGATTGACTATTCATTTTTTATGCTTCCTGCTTTCTCAGCGGTGGTTCACTACTGATGATGCTAGGATAGCCAGTTGAACGCACCCATCTTCTACCAATCTTCGTCGCTTGGATCCCAATTTCGTCACTTACTGAACACGAACAACTAATCATAGATTGGTTGAATAATTGTCGCGTTGCCGCGTCCAGCATCTGCAATCTTTGCGACACTGTGTAACACACATTCTCATGCCGCCTTCTTCTCAGCCAGCCAATAAGTCTCCTGTTGCGTCATAGTCTTCACGCGCACACGCTCGCACAGCAAACGACTCTCGTTGCCACTGTCGGAAAGGCTACCCGAATCCGTCCGCAAGTCACTCGACGCGACTGCAGGCGGTAACCAGACTAATCAGGGCACAACCTCGTACACGGCATTACGTGTGCTCAGCTGCAATCGGGGCGCTAAGCATGTAGAACGGGCGCCGTAGTTAGCCCTGTCTCGGCTGATACATTAGCGTCGAGATTGGTCGCGAATTGGCGTCGGTTTATAGAGGGCTTTCAGATTAGGCTCGCTCTGTGCGGCCGTGACGCTATAACCGTTATACCAGCCTTAAACCGCCGCTATGTCAAGCTGCCTTCATCTGGACATGAAAGCTAAGCTTAGATCGTCTGCTTCGATGCCTGGGTGGCCGCTAACTCAAGGAGTATGGCAGACTGAACACAGAACAGTGCTAACGTCCAGCATTATCTGGGGCTTAAAAATCGGCGCGAAACCTTGACTCGTTTGAGAACCGTCGTATGGTCTAATCGAACCTAACTTTCTTTTTCGGTTATGTCCTTAGAAGCCACCAAAATATTAGCACGCAAAGCAAGATAGAAATTGGTAATGTTGCTTTTTTGCTGCAACTATTTGCGAAGTCAAACGCGTCGCGGCTAAGTAATCGTACGTGCAACTCGCGCTCACCGACCACTGAAGTCTGTTGTGAAATTTAGCTCACTGGAATAGGACGGCAACGCTTACAGTTAAACCCAACCCTAAAAGTTTAAAATTATTTGAAACATTCACCATTACAGCGAGACAAAGCTTGAATTGCGTACAACTACGAAGTCACCTAAGCACTTAAAAGAAACTCAGAAAACAGTATTTCGCGTTATTTGTGTGCTTTTAAAGTTAGGTAAACTTGAGTTTCGTAGTGTTTTATATTATTGTTATGTCACATCGCCTTGACATTTTAGTCTATTTCGTGCAAATAATTTGTGCCTACACAAGTAATTGCGCATGAAGTAGCTGTGGCTGAGTTCCTAAAGCTTTTCGCTTGTAATAACGGTCTATCATTGTCCAAATGCCATCGGTATTAGTGATGCAAATACGCGTGGCTCCAATGGCTGTTATATGAACCAGTCCAGTACACAACGTACATGTTGTGTAAGTTTTACCTTAAAATTTTCCGAAAAATGGAGATGCAGTCTGAAGCCAAAAGTGTAAAGCATGGAGATTGTGTAGACGCGTGGATAACTTACGCATCAGTTTCAAGTTGGAGGCATCAAATGTCAAGGCATTCACTATCCTGCAGGCTTCGTTCTTACTTATGTTGCATTTACAACATTGGGTGGTAGTCCTTTGTCTACAGGTAAAATACGGGAACATTGACCTCGGCTTTCATCGGTGCTCAAGATTCGGAAGGTGCTGTGCTGTTTTTAAAAATCCGGCTTGTTTTTGGGGTCGCCAAATGACTCGGCCACATTTTTCCTGTGGGTGCGTCTTTTATTTCTTTATTTACAAGTATACTGTTGTTTTGAACAAGACCAAGCGGAGGGGAATCAAATGCACTGATGGTAGAAGAGAATACAAACAATATAAGTGTTTCGTTGTGCAGCAATGTGACAAACAGAACCCCACCCGCCTATAACAAAAGTACATGAACACATTATGCTAAGGTGGAACCGATGCAACGTCATATTTAGAGGGCGCACACATCCCGCTCAAATGCTGTGACAATATCAGAAAAGAAGACACTGACAGAAAAAGTATTCCACTCTTGGATTATACGCGGCAGAAAGGAACACTTAAAAATTCCACAGAACCCAGCTCACAATGAATGGTGATGTTAATGTGATTAGCATTGAAGCATTGTACGAACAAATCGTATTACTGAAGATACTTGTAATTACAATCATTAGTGGGGGAAGTAGGCTCAAAATGCATGCATTACCACATGCATGCGCCACATACAACGCCACCACACACCACAGCGTGTACACCTCAGGACTACACAAAGAAAGCTTCACTGAACGCGGCCTCCCAAAAACAGCTAGTGTAGGCGTAGTGCGCACCGATGGACGTGCCAATGGTGGCGGCCTTGCTAAGTGCACTCGGGAAGGAGGCAGTCGTTCATCGTAGATTTCTGCGTCACTGCTCGTGCGTCTATGTTTGATTAATGTTTTCGGAGTGAAATAAGCCACACCCGTCACAAGTCTCTGGTGGCTTCAATGCATGTCGAAAAACAATTGTGTTGTGGAATGCTCAAATATCCGCAAGAACTCGCCAGCTATGCACGTTTTACTAATCCCCCTCCAGGCCTCATATGCGGGAGCGACGGCAGCAATGGATCGCTGTCATTCCATGTTTTGGAATCCGCGGCATTCAGAAACCGTGTTTTGGTTCGGTTTGTCCGCCGTGCAGCGTGCCGGTTAAAGGCATTAAGCAAAGGTTTTGAATGGTGCTTGCACCATTTTCCGCTTGTCTATCATGTTGCTGTAGCTTGGGTACACAAATGTATGAGTGCATCGCTTTGTGTGCACTAGTACATCTGCGAATAACCCAATGTGAACATTGAAGTTTATAGCTGAAGTTATGCCATTGACATACACTAGGAATTGAATGGGGCCGACTATATCATCCTGGGTACGCCTTACAAAACCGGTAACAATGAAGAGCAGGAGCCATTAACATTTACCGATTGATAACCATCATTGAAATATAATCTTATGCAGTTAGCTATGAAACTTGGAATACCGTAGTTTTGAAGTTTTCTGAGGACCTTTCGGCGCGGCACATGGTCGAGAACTTAAATAAAATGAGGCAATAATAGATCAACCTGTCCTGAAGCATCTCAAACCAATGCCATTTCGTGGATAATGGTTACGCGTTTCGTGTCTGTAGATAAAATATTACGGAAACCATGCTTGAATTCAGGCGTTGTTAGTTTGAAGAAATTTGTTATTATGTGGTCGATGACATGCTCAAGTATTCGGCACCAAGTGGGAGCTGGGAAAATTGGTATGTGGTTTTCTGCATGGAGATCATCCTATTTTTTATGAACAGCCACCACCCAAGCCACGCGCCAACCATTGGGTAAAATAGGAGTGGTTAAATATAAACGAAAGATGGCTTTCAAGATGTTAAGAACCGGTTGAGCTTGTTGACGCAGGAAGGCATTAGGGATAGTGTACGGACTAGCAGATTATTTTACTTAAAACTGAGTGCTATGGACAGAAGGCGTTTGAATGATATTAACTCTGTCTCCTCGTATAATGAGTGAAAGGACTGTTTTTGGACAGCATCACCCGGAAAAAAAAACAAACGAAATGGAAATATTTATTATTATTATTATTTTAAGCCCTTAGCGCGCGATCACAGATTAAAGTTTATTTATTGACATTCAATGGGAACACTGGGTGCCTTTCATGTAACGACAAAGCCAGTCCGGGTTTGTTTTCGTAACTGTGGGTTGTGTAATTGAGAAATATTTTATTGCGATAGCAATTATATGGACACTCAAAAGCAGATTTCTGGCGTCGGCGTCGCCGTCGCCGTAGCCGTCGCCGTAGCCGTCGCCGTGAGGTTCCGTATGACGTCATTTGGAGAAGAAATCGTCGCCGCGCGCCGAACGCTGTATGTGCGAGTGAAAGGGCGCGAGGGGCGCGTCTTTCACGGGGAGTGAACGCACGGCGGAGAACAAACGCGCGTTCCGCGCCGTGCTCGCTTAAGGGCTGCAGAAGTAGGCGTCTCTTTTCTCCTTTACAATCACCATATATGTAGAGCAAACGCACCTTCTTCCGACGCGCGAGAAGCCGTGGGGGAGGGGGAGGGAAGGAAGGCGACGTTTAGCTGCGGCACCAAGTGCCTATTTATATCACAGGCTCCGGCAACAGTCACCAACGCCGCACGCATTTTGAGCAAACGCGGGCAAAACGCCGATGGCGTCGACAAGAGTTCTGCGTGTTGCCGATGCTGCTGCATGTCCAAGTTTATACAGCTGATAAAGCTAATATCATTACTCCGTATAGCTCTCTACAAGTTTGCTATCGCAATTGATGCTTCGCCTTTCAGGTGAAACTGCGACCACTTTTTTGTCTGGCAGGCGACAGCGCGCTTGATAAGCTCGACTGAAGAGTCTGAATCAGCTCTGCGTTTCTTACCTTTTCTTGGTCGTTTTAGCCTTCGTTGTATATGTTAAACATTTTTGAAGAACCCAGAGTTTAACTGGTTTTAATGGATGCCTCGAGTAGTAACGAAGTTTTCAATGCACCTCAGAACGATTTCCGTCACCTTGTGTTATAATGTAGCTGCGTCTATATTTTGTAGACAATCAACAAGATTCCGAACCTCATCCAAGACTGACTGGTCGTGCGCATGAAAATAGCTCACTGTTTTTACAGCTGGCTTGCAATTCTCAATAAATTGTGCAAGCCGGCCCATGAGTCATCCTAGATTGTGGTCGGATATGCCATCTTCTATTCTTATGTCAGGTCATTTAGGCTCAGGTTGACAAAAACAAAACTACTGCCTTTGCTGAATTCACCAGTAATAACAAGCATAAGTTGTGCTAAGCCACATGCCACCATTACTTCCAAGCAGTTGTTATCCAGTATACCAGTTATTTGAATACAAATCATTTTCGATGGCAAATTAACATGACGAGCCATAATTCCCGGAAATTCCAGGCTGTTCCAATAGATGGCTTGCACTGATGTCATCGTAGCCGCCATGCTGGTGTACCGCCATAGTGAGGAGCTGGCCCAAGACATCGCTTGAAAGCAATCGAAAAGAACGGTGAAGGGGCAGACAGAGGCCTACGCACTGCGCATGCTGTGAAGACGTGAGCCCAACAGTTTACCGATGCTTTCGTGTTCGTCTATTTGTGGCGAGACTATAAAGGAGAGCGTCTGATTTACGACAACTGCAACACCACCTCCACGCTTCTATTCATCACGTCAAATATCTGATGGGATGACGGCATTAGCATGTTACTGCTTACACCATCAAGTAGCCACGTATCGGTTATAATTGTTATGCAAGAATCATACCTGAGCAGATGTTCTAGCTTATCAGTTTTGTTCAGCATGCTTCAAGCATTAGAATTGAACACGCGAAGCTGTTTAGATCCACAGAGTGCATTTTGTAATGTGTGAACATGTGGTAATTGTTTGCAATGATAGGAACGAGCTTATATACAACATTGTCACAAGTGAGAAGAACATTATCAACTTTTGTTTTGTTGCAGATTAACGAAATGCGCTCACCGTGTGTTATTTCAGTTTGAGATGACTGTCACAAAAGTTTAAGGTCGGGCAATGTATATTTGCTGAAATCGTTTTGGATAAAGATATGGGTGCCCTTCAGCTTTCTCGCATTCAAATGAAAACTTCTGCTACAGCGAAGATGTTAGCCTCTAATTGGTCGAGATTTTTGCTGCACGTCCTCACGACAAAAAAAAAAAACAAGCTTCATCGATAAAAAAACCCTTTAGTGATTGAAGCGAAAAGTGCATACATTCTTCGGTATGACGCATACAAAATACAGCAAAGCATTCGTTTCAATAAAGAACAACCACAAAACGAACACGAACTTCACTGTTCATGAACTGTATTGAACAATACTGTATTGAACTGTATTCTCCAATGAAATTATTCTGTTTTCGAGCACATCAAGTTGCGAAGATTTCTCGCGTACATCTTTGAGTGATTTGTTAAATTCCTCCCACCGACTTGCTAAAGTATTTACCCTACGCTCTGTCGCTGCCACCGTTGCTGGAATATAATTAAGGTCTGTCCAAATTTACGACTGGCTTTTTGGAAGACTTGCAGACATTTTCTCAGTACTCGTCTCCGGGTTTTGCTCGAAGCCCTCGCAAAGCAGCAATTTAGAGGGACAGAAAGAAGTATAAGCAGGAAAAAGGTGCGCTTGTAGGCGTAGCTGAATGAACAACATAGGGTCGTCAGTGCGGAACGTTGAAGTGGAACTAACATGAGCAAACAACAAAAATATGTTGGTCAGCTGCATGACCTCCTGGATTTGCTCCATGCCCACTTCCGAGAAAGTGTTGCGGATAGTTCTTGCTGGTATTTTAGCTCTTGTGATGCCACCATAGAACGGTAGGTAACATGGTCAGTGTCGAGCATGCATAGCTGCAGAACCGAGGGAAAGTAGGAAACTTGTTGATAGGAGGTGCCATGGTCACCATCATCTTCGCATTCTGCTGGATAAGTTCTTGCAGCGATGGTTATTGCGGCGTTCAGAAGCACGGAAACCTGGGCAAACAACTAGAATTTGTTGGTCTGCGGCATGATCCCCGCAGTTCCAGCGTGCCCACTCGGGCATACACTCTTTATTATCTGTCATTTTCTGCTCCCGCGTCGCCCTTCCACTCCATAGGATGGTTAACCGAACGCTTTCTCGGTGAATCCATCTAGCTCGTTCACTTGCTATTCTCTTTCTATCTCTCTCGTTCCTGTGCTGCGTGGACCTGTCGACAGAATGTTCTCTCAATTTCCAAGCAAGAAAAAGAAAACGGCTGCAAAATGTTCTCAATAGCTTCGCTTTGGGATGTGGGAGCATAACGCACTGTAGAAATCAGTTTAAGAAAAGCTTTCAATGGGGTTCGCAAAAAACGCTGTGCTTGTTTAGCGACCACTTGTTACTATGAAGCACGCAACCAAGTAGGCACTTTTTCACCGGAAACCACCTCACTTAACATAAACTTGGGATGCGCTCGATCATGCACATTTTATAGACGAGGATGACGAACTGTGACGACGGCATGACGAGAACTGTGTGACGATGGCTGAATGACGGAATGACGGTGACAGCTGGACGGCACTAGAATCACTACGACAAAATGGTGACGGAACGGTCATGACGGCGTGACACCTGTATGACGATGACGAAATAACGACAGTTGCATAACGACAGCAAGATGAAGGTGCCCCGGCGATAACGACGTAGTGAGAGCGCTGGGACAACGAAGCTTGAATGACAACTACGATATGACGACTTCAGCATGACGGCAAGAAAATGGCAATGCAAGAAATGATGATGATGGTATGACAAAAGCAGTGTGATGACGACATCATCTTGATAGCTGCCTGGCGATGCTGGAATGATCGCAATGACATGACGACGACCTGATCCACTGTGATCCGCTCAATACATTATTGTGGACTTCCGTTGTCCATATGGCCACAGTCGCACTGATATATGAATGACCGCATATGCATCGCCATAGGGCTGCGAAGGTTATCTGCACTGAATTTATTTCTGCAGGAATATGCGAGTGTCCATTTACAAAACGTGAAGGGCTGGCACATATGCCGGCAAGAGTTGATCAGTTTCGTGCGGCACATCGCCTTGCTCACATCAAGGCTCTCGAAACGAAGCAGCACTTTTGTCCAGACCATTATTTCCAGATTTGGAATGCAGCCAGAAATAGTAAATCGTTTTCGTTGGGAAGCCGAAAGTCTCTTTTACGGTGAGGTCCGGGAAGCAATATTGTAATACGTTGGCGTGAGAAGCTCGTATGTCTTGCAAGAAAAAGAAAGAAAAAGCAAGCAAGCAAGCAATCTAATAAACTAATTGTGACAGAAAAAAAGCAAGCAAGCAGGCAGGCAAGCAAGGAAACAAACAATAAACTTAACGCCGGCGACGTTTAGTTTTTCATAACGTTACAATTTTGACAGCCTGCAGTAAGTGGATAGTACCGAAGGAACCCCACAAAGCACTTCGTTTTCTTCTGTAATCTTTCAGCGAAACTTTACAGAGCTGTATCGCTTTATCGAACATGGAAATGCAGCTTCCGGAATGCTCTATTCACTTGCATTATTACTGCTTTTTCTTGGTTCTTATGTTTCTGCAGTTGAATAGCGTTATTACTTTGCAAGTGGTAGCGAAAGGAACGGCCTCTGAAAATTCATGGAGGCGGCTTTGAGCCAGTAAGACAATGTGATACCTCGAATAAAAGAAAGAAATTTTTGAGCTTGGACACATTCCGAGCCCTGAATTTGCATTCCGCCAGAGTTACAACACATATCATTACGTACGAACTTGAAATTAGAATTACATCCGATTGTGCGTTGGCTCATGAAACTGTTTCTTGACATAAAATAAAACCTGTTAATTCTTTAAAAGTGCGCGCATAGCCGAAGTAATTGCCCACATCCACCACAGTATCCTTGCTTTCATTTCAACAAAAGGCAATGTCGCGGAAGTTATGCATTTTGATTGTCAAAAGCTTACCAAATGAGGAATTTACACTTTTTGTAATATTTGTGTAATAACGTGTTGCTTTGGAGCATCTAAAAAATTGCATGCTTGACATAATAAAAGGCCAGAAATTGCACTTAGAGCATTGTTCCATTTATTATGCACTAATACTAAAGGTTATACACTGTTCTTGGCCACTACAATAATTAATATTTAATTTTATCGGTATCGACCAGTATTATAGATACAGCCTTCACGAACAAAGAATTCAAGGCGAAAGCAAGAGCGGGACAATGACAGCGTATAAGAAATCTTCATCAAACACAGATCAGTTGACCAACATCTGGGGGACAACTTTGTGGTTGTCTTGACGTCGTCGATAGAGGCGTTCGGTATCAGTAAATAAATTTTTTGGTCATTGGTTTTGCCTCTAAAACAAAAAGCTACTGCAAAAGCCTTGCACAAGTTTGTTATACAGTGACCTGAATAGTTATTTGTGAATAGTGCTATAGAATTGGTGTGACGGAAATTTTATTCTAATGTATTGTGCTGCGATACTCTACCTGCAAAGTATGCTCTAGAAGAGGTGGTAGTGGACCCGTAAGGTTGCAGGGAGATACCGCCCGCTGCTCGGAAGTGACTGAGGTTTTCAGTAGCAACACACGCTGCCGATTAAGAGCTTTCTCAAGCCATGTCAGACGACGCGGATAATATCATACATGCTTAGCACCACCGTCCCGGACGGACGTCTGCGACATCGTTGCCATGTGAAGTGACCATCATGATGCCACCAGGGACACCAGGTGCGGCAATACGGGCATTCACGGTATACTCGTATATCTCCGGCTTCGCCACGAAGCGCGGTGAAGCAGGCATGTAACGACTGGCAGCTTCCGCGTATGATGCGCGCTGGAGCTCTGTCGGCAAAGGTGGTGTGACGTCACTGGCAAGCGGGACTTGCAGAGCATGCTGTACCTCGTTCCTGATGAGGCTGGGTGTGAATCCCGCAGTAGGTTGAGGCGGGCAATGACTCCACTGATCGGATGTGGTCACAGAAGAAGGTCGATGTTAATCCTACCTCCGGCAGCTCCGATCTGACCCATTGATGACGTGACACTGATTTGCCAGTCGTACACAGCTGACCGCTGCTGAAGCACTTTTTACATTGTCGTGCTTCCGTTAGAAACTCAGCCATAGTCTTCGGGGGACTCCGAACAAGGCCAGCGAAAAGTTTCACCTTAACACTTCGCATTAAGTGACGTAGCTTCCTACCTTGTGCCATGTCCTGGGTCAGCTTGACGAAAGAGGCGCGTCCTGTCCTCAACGTACATCATTACGTTTCCATTCAGCATTTGAATGCTTGACTGAATGGCCCACTCGGCACGTTCAGAGCGATCAGCATTGGCATAACTTGCCCGCAGGTGACGGCAAAACCTGCTCCTCGAAGAGAAGGGTTCACGGTTCTCGTACCAGGTACGAGCGCCACCCTCCAGGCTAAAGTACACATTATTCAGCTTGGTCGCATCGGTCCACCCATTGAAATCAGCGACGCGTTCGAACTGAACCAACCAGTCTTCGACGTCTTCGAGGATAGAACCATGGAAGACTTTTGACACTTTCTGTAGCGTATAGTGAGCAGCAGTAGTCGTATCTTCCATACCGCTTTGGTGTGTCACTGACGACCTCTCGGGAAGAGGCTCAGGCTCAGGGGGTAATCCTTAGATTCTTCGGCTGTCCCGGTGAACAGGTGTTGTCACTGCGGGGACAGCGCTACCAGGAGGCGTGCGGTACATTGGCTGGGACTACCCAGCACCTCCACTAATTTGACACGTGCTACAGAAGGTCTGCAGTCCACAAGAAGTACTGCACCGGCAGAGACGAGCACTAGCCAATAAGATGGCCGACATCAAAACCAATTTCTTCATTTGTTGCCTGATGCTGGCTCGCGCTCGGCGCAGTTGGTGACCTGGTGACGTCATGGTGGCATTCAGCAACATTGTGACTACGGCAGTAGATTTCATGCCCAACGATGTGATGAAAAGGCTGAAAAATTGACTCGCCATCCTGGTCTTGCTAAAGTGGATGTCCAGCTAAGCTGTTGAAAATCGCCACTAGAACTGCTGAGGGGGGTATGCAATGCATTATTTCTCAGTTACTCCTTGGACACACTATCCAACGACAGGAGAACGTGGACGTGCGGACTTCCCCTGTGCTGGAATTCCACGGCAATGCGACCAGGGGCCGTACACTGGCACTGGTCGTATTACCGTTTCCATTTTTTAGCCGCTCTTCGTATTCACGTTGCTCCTCGGGAGTCCTAACTATGCATTCTCTACCCATAACGGTGCTGCAGCAGAAATGAAATCAGTTGCTAGGCTTGTTTATTTATATATTTAAGGCTAGTGCCTTCACTCCCAAGTCGCGAACTGCGTCACCGCGGCAGCTTGCGCAGCAGTAATGTTTACCGGGAAACGTATGGGGGGAGCACAACGTGCTTCGCATTGTTAGCAGGAGCGCCCTATCATCAACTATGTGGTTCCGGTGCTTGTTTTGTGCTTGCTGTTTATTGAAACGAATGCTGTGTTGTATGTCGTATGCATAATACCGAAGAATGTATGCACGTTTCGCTTCAATCGCTGAAGGTTCTTTTTTTTTCCATGAGGACGATGCAGCGAAAAATCCCGACTAACTAGAGGCTTAACAGCTTCGCTGTAATACACCTCCAACTGAAACTTGATGACTTTTCTTCAAACTTGCCCCTGGTCTTAGTCACGAGATTTGCGTAAACCCATGGAAAATGTCATTGTCACTGAAACAACAGATGTCAAAACAGTGCGAACTGTGCTTGGTTTGTGTGAAGTGCGTGATGTTCACACGCGGACTCACATACCACAGGGTGCGAATGTAACAGCTGGTGTCATATTTGATGCTGACCGAGAACTCAAACACGACGCTCTGAAAAGCACAATCGTTTGCATGCCACCATGGAACATCATTAGTTTTCTAAGGCTGGGCTCGTCAAAGTGTGCGAATATTCTACTCGCTGGTGGATAGTTGCCTTGTCATATAAAGACCGGATTAGCGTGACACTCGGTCTGTTGACCTTTCGTACCAAGGGCCTTACAGTGCTATAGATACCTAAAAATTGGTCATGTACATTGCATAAGTGTTGTGGTCCTTGTCAAACGTGGTGAGAGTCACAATATAATTTTTCGCGAAATTGAGATATCTCGGTGTGCTAGCTGCAATGGTGAACACTGGGCAGCAGATAAAAAACTTCTCGCATCGAAGAATGAACTGAAAGCCGTAAAAGAGAAAGCCAAAAAGGCGGCAAGAGAGAAGACAACGTGTAGCTATAGTGGCTGCAAATGCCTCAACTAAGAGTTGATGGTGGGGACATCGTGCATCGGAAAGTGTGTGTGTGTGGGGGTGGGGGGTGGGGGGGGGGCATTCTTCTGCCTCACTGAGATATAGTGGTCAGCGCTGCCACCGAACGTGTCAGAGCCAATCTCTGTCAAGGCCATGACTTCATGGAGAACATTGTAAACGCGATACAGACTCATATGTCATGTTTGCTACCATCGCAATACCCAACCTTATGCAATGCCCTCAGGCTCTTGATTTATAAATAAATAAATAAATAAATAAATAAATAAATAAATAAATAAAAATAAATAAATAAATAAATAAATAAATAAATAAATAAATAAATAAATAAATAAATAAATAAAAGGCCGTGCCTCAAACGGTCTCAGCTAATGAAGGTGCCCAACCCGTAAGTCTTGTAAAGACGCCCGTCGACGTAGTCAGAGCTCTGATTGCCGGCCGTCACAAACCAGCATAATGAGCAGCGCAGAAAAAAAATTTGGAGGCACTTGTTCTAGTTATTGAGGGTCTTCACTAGACGGTCTGATGGAAATATTCTCAAGTCCTAGTGACCAATATCATCATCAACAACATCAGCCTATCTCTATGTCCACAGCAGGACGAATGCCTCTGTTAACGACGTCCAATTACACCTGTCTAGAGCTAGCTGATTGCAACTTGCGCGTGTAAATTTCCTAATTTCATCACTTCACCTAATTTTCTGCCGTCCTCGAATGCGCTTCCGTTGGCTTGGCATGCATTCTGTAACTGTAATGGTCTACCTGCCATCTACCATTCGCACTCATAACCTACCCAGCGACATTTTCTCCCTCTTATATCGACTAGAATACTGGCAATATCCGTTGGCTCTCTGATCCACACTGCTCTCTTCCCGTCTCTAAACGTTACGCCTAACATTATTTAGATCGTTCCATAGCTCTTTTCGTCCTGTATAGCTGACCTCATATGTGATCGAACTGATGGAACGAATGAAGCTGTTTGTGTAGATGTAGATGTCAGGCTGCAGGAGCTGAATGTCTTTTCTGGTAACGTGAGTGGCTTTCGTCGCAGTCGTTGAATCGTGGACACCATTGCAGACCCTTTATCATCGCTTCTATTGTCCTCGAGAAAACAAGTACTTCACATATATACTATTTCTGCACATACAGCAAGCTTTCGACTCGGTTGCACATAAGGCGATTATGGTCTCTCTTGCGGCCGTTTTAATTTTCAGTCATCTGCGTCTTTGTGTGCTCCATTTTTTATCTGATCGCAGAATGAAAGTTCACGTTGCAGTAGCAACTAGTGAAACTGATACTCCGAGGAGCGGCGTTCCGCAAGGCAGCGTCTTATTGCCATTTTTAAACTCCGTTCTTGCTCGGCGTCCAAGCCATTTGCAGCAAGAATGTGTCTTCCCAATAGGCATAGCTATCTATGCTGATGAGATCGTTCTGTGGAACAGCGAGCCTTTGCACCTTGGCCCACACATTCGTGCAAGCTTGCAGAGAGCTCTGATTGCTATTTCAGAGCACTTGGGCGAAGTTGACTTGGAAACTTTCAGCTCCAGCGTCGGCTGCAATTCATACCATTCTAGACAAAGCGCTCGTCTAACCACAGACTCACTGTAGCTCGACGACACACCAATACACTGGATACAAACATACCTTTACTTAGGCGTCATTATCGATGATCGCGTCTCATAGCGCCCTGCCGGTAAATGTGCATTGCCCAAATTGCTGTCCATGTATGTAGCCACCTTGACTGCCAGCGGCGTCGGCTACGAGAAGGCGACAGCATTGCGGTTGCATCAATCATCTGTACTCTCTGTGGTGGTGCATGCGTTGCCAGTCCTGAATGCGCCGCCTCGTTTGATAGCTCCACCTGAACGTGAGCATCCTGAACGTGAGCTCTCCCAATCATGCTTGGCTTACTTCGTGAGGTGCAATCTCTTTCATTACTTGCTGACGCACATCATTTGCACCTAAGCAGACTGCAGAGCTGTACATCACATCGAGCATCTGCACCGCGCTTCGGAGAGCCCAGCACTTCCTAATTGGCTAATTTGGGTCCCGTTCTCTCACTTCGATAATTGGTACCTTTTATACATAGATTACTGGCACTTCTGAAGGTGCTACTTCAGTTACACCTCTAAAAGAACCCACCAAGTGTCTATTCGCCGTCCATCTTTCAATTCCTGAAATCCACAAAAAAGTCTGAGCTTCCCTGTTTCAGCGCTATTCCAGTGGGACCTTTTACATCTATTCGAAGGATTTAGCGATTATATTAAAGTATTTACGCACGCATCTGTACACAGTGAAAGCCAAGGCACCCCTGCTGCTTTCTTTTGCCTTCGGCTAAAATCCGACGGGTATTTCGCATAGCGCATCAAGCCGAATCAACAGCTGCGCTGCTGTCAGCAATTGATGTCGCTCTGAAGCACGTGCAAAAGAAGTTAAGTGCTTCGAAGGCTGTCATCCGTAAGGATTCCCGTGCGGCCCTTAGCAGACTACGAAGAAGTGACGCCGAAGGCCCAGTAATGCGTCTGTCAGCAAAAGTACGTCTTGCTGGGTATCTCTCGCTGGCCAGTGGATGACTTCGCACGCGAGTACCACCGGAAATGAAGAGGCTAATCGGTTTGCTTCCACTTTTGCTCGCAACGAATGTGACTGCTCGGAAATGTTGTGTATGCTTGACGACGCTCGTCTATTGATTCGTCGCTACCTCTACAAGCAGCCGAAAGATGAGCGTGTTGCAAATGGATCGTTTCCTCACCGTCTTCGTGATCGACGCTTGCGTCATCGTGCTAGAGCACCATTATTCAGGTTATCGGTAGTTTTTATTTTGGTGTGTGAACGCTTATAACCAACAAAACATGGGGAAAGTCCGTCGTCTGGGTGTTGCAGTTCTTGCGGAACACTAGGGACACCTAATATTTGAATGTCCGCTTCCCTTGCGCAGCGCACGTCGCTAACGAAGGTCTATACTCTACTTGGCCTGCGGTGTATGACCCGCTATGATTACCTGTGTCCGAGTGGTTCTTTACATGACCAGGATCCCATCGTGCCCTGTTTACTTTCCAACACGAAACTTACTTAGCTTCCCGTTTGCAAAGCATTTTTGTCTTCCTCTTTTTACTGTCTGTCTTTTTAGGTATTTCTAATATTTTTTATATTTCTAAAATGCAAGCGCGAGCTTCGCGTTTTTTGCTTCTGTTCCTGCTGGCACACATTATTCTTTGTTGTTGTTTTGCTTTAGTCTTTGTGAACTTTGTGGCCTTATTCTTTTTTTCGTCTTTACTTCTCTTCCTATTTGCAACTTTGCTTTCTAGCCCGTGCGCTTCCTACTTAATAGGCAGGCGCAGTTACCCTCTCCGTGGCGGTTGCCAGCCTGCTGCCCTCCGCTTTTCTCTCTCTCTCTCTGTCTTTTGTACATGTTTACAATCACATCAAACAATACCAATAATTAATGTACTATTTCAGCATGAGTAGTCTCTACTCATACTTGTCATAGGCCATACTTCGACGGGGCATCAAGCGTGTTTTTTATATAATTGGAACTTTAAATGAAACTCTTATATGCAGTGTGAATTTCATTTGCTGTACGCTATTGCGAAACGTTCCAATTATTTGTATTTGTTTTCTCTATGTACTTTGTCTTGTTCGGTGTTTCTTGGTTGTTTTAAGTTACAATTTTTTTAGTCATGAGCTACTCAGTAGCCGAACTTCATATGGAGCCGCTGTCAAACAACAAGAGCGACTACGTCGTTGGTATTATTTATTTTTATTTATAACATACTGCGGACCACAAATAGGTCCTTGCAGGAAGGTGCAATCAAGCGTGCAAGGCAAATAATTAAATTTAAAAAGTAAAAAAAAGGCAAAGAATCAAGGCAAGCAGTACAAAAATACGCAAACATAGAAACGTAAATGCACTACAGTAAATACAAATAAATATACATAACAGAGAACACATGAGCACCGCACCTTATTAGGAAAGTTTCAATACATCGCGGGTCGGGAGTTCCACTCAGACACTGTTCTGGGGAAGAAAAAAAACTTCCATGTGTTCTTCCTAGCGAAATGAGGGGTTAATGCATATGTGCGATCATGACGTGTACGCCTTGTGCACAAAGGGGTCACGCATACGGTGGGGTCTATGGATAATTCACGGGTAATTAGTTGCTTTAGGAAATTCTGGCGAAGCATCTGCCTCCGTGTCTCGAGGAGGGGAATGTCATTTGCCATCAGTAGCTGTGTGGGAAAATCGGTGCGCTTAAACTTAGAATAAATAAAACGAACAGCCTTTCTTAATACAGGATTCAGACTTGTGTTGGAGAATTCGTCTGTAGACTGAAACGTGGACGCTGGATGAGTGGACGTGTGCAAATCGAGCTGACAAGTGAGCTTAGAGAAAGCACTTCTACTCACATTGAGAGAAGTTTTGTTTGTTTCTGTATAGAGGGTCACCGGGTATACGCCTATAAAGCCCATGGACACTTTTTAGACATGAGAATAACCCGAATAATGCGAGAAGACCAGGATGACGTACCAAAAAAAAATAATTTGCACGCACAGACATATCAATGTGGGTGTGTAAATTCTATGCACAAAGTTCCTGCATGAATAAAGTGTCTGTATGTGTTACAATTTGTTGTGCTTATACAACTACTCCGCCCTGTTGCAAATGTTTAAATTTAAATTTCGGCTCAGGCATGAATACTCTGTATACTTGTTTTCTTCGCAAGTTTCCTGTATACTTGTTCAGTAGAGTGTCCATAGTTAAATACAATATGTTCTATCGCACTCTGTAGAGCTACAACGCGCCAGTGCATTTCTGCCGTCTCTGGTGCTGTAGCTGATGCTGAGCTGATGCGCGATAGCAAGTTTATTTTACCGAGATTTTAGACATTGTCTATGACAGGTGATTCTGTCATTTCCGAAATAGTTATTGAGAGGTTAGGGATAGGCATTTCAACTTCGTCATATCAACTAGATTACAGCTGGAGTGGACCCAATCAACTTGACCTCAGAAATTTCCCGGCTTCTGTGAAACAATTTGGAAACCGAACTAGCCAAGACAGACAGGGAGGCAGTTATAATGGCCCATGGATCGACCTTGTTCTTCAATTAGTGGCTCCTCGGTAGCTTCGTGGCCTCGTTGGAAAATTCTCTAAACGACCGCTCTAGTCCCTACCAAAATACAGGCTACCCAACCAGCAAATTTGAATGAACAGCGGCTGCGACCGGCAGGTGCAAACGCACACCCAGACCGTCGCGTTAAAGTTTAAAGAATCGATTTTCGAAATTTCCAACCGTCGAGCCGCACATGTACATGAGGCTAGAACAACCGGACCATCTATAAATGGTAAGCACTGCGCATATGTGAGTAGGATAAATGGCCCTGTAGTTGTACAGTTCTTCCTGTACTTTACTATTATTATTTTTGCCTGTCAGGTGCCTTCTACCCAGCAGAGTTCGGTGGAAGCGGTGGTAGTGCCACCTCGTAGCAAGTCGAAAAAAAATTGTGCGAGCCCAGAAAAGGCAGGCGTGGTACAATCGATGGCCCCGCCGTGACCCGATTGCGGGTGGCTGCTTAAGGTCCTCGTCTCTCCCTAATGGAACCGCAAAGTGACCACCCGCGTGCACACTAAGAGAGCCGTAGAGGCAATCCAGTGTAAAGGACACTGCCGCTGGCCTTTTCGTCCGCTAGGAACGGCAGGTGGCGGGGCCGGGTGGATTGCGAGATGTCGGATTCTTTACTATGGCTATCTCTGAACAGTGTGTCTGGACTGCAGGCAGCTATACGGAAAATGAGGCACGTCGTAGAAAGCATAAGGGTAAAGTAAATGCTCATTACAAAGTAAACGTCGTCATTTGTGCAATAATAGTTCAGTGGTATGCGTGTTCGGCTACCAGGCTGTATCTGGGGAAAGCATGAGGAATGGAGACGATGGATACGAGAAATGGTACAAAGTTCTGTTGACTCTTCGACGTCAGCATGGTCAACAAATTTCTTACGCATTTCGTACAACGTAGTTTGTTTTCTGGGATGTCATCTGCATGCATGCTAGGTAATACGTAATGCAGGAGTGAAGGCGGACAGACTGGGGCTGCTATTACAACAGGAAGGCTTCCTTTTAAACAATATATTTCTTCCTCGTCCTGCCTTTAAGTGCCCTTATCTGGTCTTACTTTATAGTTTCTGTATTTGAGTTCATGTTATTTCGTTTGTTTGTGATGTGCTTATTATTGTGGCCTTCTTTTTGTTCAGTCCGACCTGGTTGTAGAGTATTTTTATCGTGTTCATATATGCTCTGTGCAAAAACAGATAGTCGGTACCCCCAGAAGGCGATAACATCTCCTAGATATTGCGAATGAAAAGGCAATTCTTATCGTCTCAAGTTTGGGTCGGCCTCCATGTTCCTAATCTTGACGCAACTAAGAAGTTGTATGCTCGTTCATTTTTATTTTAGTCTCATGTGCCAGCGTATTTACAATTCAGTTTACTCTAAAGTATACTCGTTCCTATTCTGTTGGTGCCTTGCTGGTGGCGCCGACAGCGCCTGTATGCCATCAAACCTTCTTTCAAAACAAACGTACCCATGCTTTCGAAAAACAACTTAATTGGCCAGAGGGTTCTTCAAGAAAATATCAGTGACGGCTGTATCCTTGCCATTGTATTCATGATAACTTGCACAGTCTTGCTTCTTGCGGGAAGGTTGGCATGTTCCTAAGAAAAAGGAGTTCACTGCACTTCTGCAGCCTCAGTGGGACTCTTCTTTTTGTGGCAATACCGGAGACGCTTCCTGAAACATTGAGACTATTTAAAATATTAAAACATCTTGATAACACATATTTTAAGCCGCGTTAATTTTCTAATTTAGTTTTGACATGCGATTTAGGCGGAATCAGTATATTTTGATGGACATCAAATTTGTCGTCCGCATCACGAGTTGAAAATCACACGCCATTCCACTGTTGTGAAGGCGGATTACCAGCGAAGCAGTTTATCACACCACATACAGGTGACACAGAATTTTTTTCTTCTTGAGCGGCGACGGTGGTCATCCCGAAAAAGGACACACGCACAAACACTTTTATTTTTATCGGCGGCACACGTTCGCGTGGAAGACTACCACCACCTCGGGGAGCCTTAGGAAACCACACAAGCGCGACGGGACCGCCATGCCGGAAGAGCGGAAGGAGACTAGGCATGCAAGCGCTTGGAATGACGACAAAGGGAGGGAGTTGAGAGCGTACGCATGACCGACGGGGGTCTCTCAAATTTAAGGGTTTCTCAAATTTTTGAGAAACCCTTATTATCTACCTGAGAGCCTACCGATTTAGAAAATGATGCCTATTGATCACTAATTTACTGAAAATGCATATCCAAGTGATGAAACGTATAAGCTTTTGCATAGAATGAAGCGATCTTGCATCAAATTCGGGAGCTGAGTTTTTGCACATGCAGATCTACTAACGGACTGGAAAATGAATGGAACCCTAGTCATAGACAGCTTCGCTCTAATAAAGGGTTAATACGCAGGAAGTCTGAAATGCAGCGAAAGAACACTAAGCCATGGAAACGACGGGAATGCAGCCATTTGATATATTGATTATGAGGCCAGGAAAAAATTCACCGACGATTACGATACGCCCTAATTCGAAATTTGAGCGCAGCTCCGTACGTGTTTTCATTTCGCGACATATTAGCTGGCGCAGACAATCCTGTCTCGTGCGGCACGTTGCAAATAAGCGAAGTGTGGCGCGACTGCCTCGCTAATCAGGGCGCGATTCACAGTAGCCACCGCAGACAGACCTCCACTGATGCAGCGCTCTGTTTACATATATGGTATCGTTGGCGTCAGGGGTGAGCAGACGACGCGCGCTATTCTGGCGCCATCTTGTAGCCATTGTCGCCGCAGAGACCGTCTTGCGCGGCACTACGCTTTTCTTCTCAAGCTTTCGCCATACCCTCCTCCGCTTACCTCCTCATGGTTCCGCTGCACCTTCCTCCTCTGCTTTGCGTCTCGCGCTCGTTTCGCTATCGCCGTCTTTCATCCGCAGCTGCGCTCCGCGTTCGTTCTTTTATCCTTCCCTGTGCTCGTTCGCTGAGTTACGAAGGACGCCGACGCTTGCCGCAGCATCGGCCGTTTAATTGCAGCGCTCTAAAAAGTGAAGTTTCAACTAGTCAATGCTATTACAACCAGTCCCTATAGCACCGGCTGTTCCTAAGTCTCCAACACTAATCAACAAAGAAAGACGCTGAAAATAGAAAAAAGAACAAATGATACAATTATAAGACAAGCCCTGCACACACTATCATACAAGTGACAAGCACGTAAGTAGTCCCACCGGGGTATCAGCCGCGGAAGTGAGCATTAGATGCAGTCCCCGCATTACATTCAGAGAACCACACATCCAAATTTGCACATAGTCATAATAAGTGGAGTTCACAACCCTGAATCGGCACTGGCACTCAGAGGTAGTCTATGAGCTTGCTGTCCACTAATAAGTCCCGAAGACCCCTAGCAGCTCATCTCTGCTTATCAAGGCCCGACCACAATCTTTGGTCACAAAGTGGCGTGTCCGTCATAAAAGTTAAAAACAATCACACAGGAATTCCCGCTGTTGGTTTTATCGTGACCCCTCTAATAATATATGCTACAAAGAAGCGTTGGTGCTGCTGCAGAAATTACAGCCTGTGGATGTTCTTTGGGCAATGCATCAATTTATGGACAAGTAAAAAGGACGAAACGGGCCAATGTGCAGGCCTACGTCACTTAAGCGATAAGGTGACCAACGTGTAGCATTTCCTCTCGCTATGCAGAGAGAGTTATTTCAGGGTAGATGATCTTTCCCTTGGTTGGTGCTTACAAAGGGCCCAACATGTTGAGGTGCATCCGCGGCACAGTATTTCTGGATTCGCAGGATAACACCCAGGCTGACATGCCAGGTCAACTTCTCCGGTAGCTGTACTGCCATCCTGTATCATATAGGTCTAACTCATTAAGCAGCACGTCATGAACAACGGTATCTCGACGAATTCACTGGTCCGCATTGTCAGCTTTTATGGAAGCCAAATTCAAGGGCGGCGTTGAACCTAGCATATAGCTCGTGATTGCGGTCCCTATGCATGCTGCAACACAGTGCTTCTCGTGGTCAGCTACTCGCACACAATTTGCCATTGAATTAGAAAGGCTCCGTGTATTACGTAGGCGCGCCCATAAGAGATACCTACGGACAAAGTCAAATCTATATCTCAGGGAGGCCGGGCACGCGCAGAAGAAATGACGTCTCATTGACAAATTAGAAAACGAACGATGGCAGCCGTTGTTTAATTCGCTCTGACCACCGGTGACCATTCTCTCGCATATGGAGGACTCTCCAAGGCATTCGTTCTCCCCAGAAACGCTACTCCTTTAAGGCACTGAAGGTGTTGGAGAGTACTTTCATGAGATGATCATAGGTTATCAACGAATCTAATCTATAATTGTGTGAAGTCACCTTCATGGAAGATTCTGCAATGGCCGAACCTTCCTCCATGGAGGAACTGAAAGCTGCTCTGGCCATTTGCAGGCGTTCATGTTCACCTGGACCCTATAATATAGCGTATGCCACCATATGCCACGTTGACCATGAAGTGCAGGAAATCTTGGTTTATTATCTCAACCTCTCATGGAGTGAAGGTGTTGTCCCCTATCATATCGACGTATAGCTCTCGATAGCTGTGATGGGAAGGTAATAGAAAGGATGATCCTTACTTGCCTTGAGTGGTTTCTTGATCATCATAATCATGGTCATCCGCCCATTTTTGTGCCCACTGCAGGACAAGGCCTCTGTCAGAAATCTCCAATTATCCCGGTCATACTTTAGCTGATTCCAACTTGCGCCTGCAAATTTTATAATTTAAACCTAATTTTCTGCCGTCCTCGAGCGCACTTCCCTCCCCTTGGCACCCATTCTGTACCTCTAATAGTCCACCGGATATGCTACGCGTTACATGGCCTGTCCAACTCCATTTTTTTCTCATAATGTCAACTAGAATATCGGCTATCCCCGTTTGCTCTGTGATCCACACCGCTCTCTTGCTGTCTCTCAACTTTGCGCCTAGTATTTTTCGTGCCATCATTCTTTTCGCGGTTCTTAACTTGTTCGCGAGCTCCTTTGTTAAGCTGCAATTTTCTTTTCTTGAAAGTTACAATATTTATTCAGACGCGATGACAGGCTTTCGAAGTGGCCGTTCATCGATTGACAACGCCGTCAATTTTGTACTTGCAATTCAGCAACAAAAATCGGCCGAGGATCTTTCCGTAGCGCTAATTTTAGCCGTGAAGGTCGCTTATGATAATGTTTCACACGGAACCATCCTTGGCGATCTCGTTGTTGCTGACATTGGGGACCGCACTTTTCCGAGAATTCGGAGCTATTTGACCATAAGAACCTGCTGTGTATGCGCCGAAGATGGCCAAACTATCCACCCTTAGACGAGCCGTGGAGCCCCACACGGTGGCGTTTTTAGCCAAGGTGTTCAGCACGGAGAGGAACAAAGACGGGTAAATTCGATGCAAAAGATAGAACCAAAATGATCACGGAGTTATGCAAATACGACAATAACTTCGTCTCTAACCAGATCCACTGGCGCGTTGGTCATTCCGTCAACGCCAACCTGCAACAAGTTCAAGATCTGCCACGTCATAACGTCGACAGGGCCAGAACTTGTCGTCCTCCGTAGCGTAGTCGATATGAGAATGAACAGACGAAATTTCTGGGCTCCATTCTGTGAATAAATGGTACTTCTGCAATCTATGCTATCAGCTGTGCGTGGCGGCCCACATGAAGAATTGGTGTCAGAGAGAAGGTTGCACTACGGTGAAGCGGTTGACTGAGGCCACGACAGATTATTCCAGTGGGTATCGGGACACTGCAACTTCATTGTCCATGGAAGTGCCGACAAAGATGCCCGTGCACATGGCGAAAGCGAAGACACCTCGATTCCGTTGTCGAGAACGTATGCAGAGCGGCACCTCAACGGTATTGCCTACAATCACACTAAGAAAGTGGTTCATTAATTGGCGCCTATATGTCATGCACCTGTATCTGAAGCTATAGTTTTACAGGGTTTTAATCGACGGGAAAAAACGTATTTCTAGGTCACCATCGATTAGGAGCTTGTTTGACGAACGCCTGCTGATTCTTGACTGGAATCGAGGACAGCGCCTATTGCCGACCATGCGGCCGTAGAGGAAACCATAAAGGACCTGTGCGGCGCCCCAATATACGAAGACGGGAGGCTTGCCTTTCCGACAGTTTAGGACAGCTAGACGACAGGTCTTTCAAGGAAGCGAATATCTTGGGATCGTGGCCTCGTGCCTCTGTGATGTGCAGAGCCACAAAAAAGTGCTGCTGCGTTTCTTTATTGTATTTCAGTGTACTTCACGATTGAAGTTCATTTTTGCGGTAGATTTGTTTAACAGCTCAATGCTCCGCAGACACCCCCGGGGACCCACAAAAACTGCTAAAGGGTTCCGAACAATTCTATCATCATGAAAACGTGAGATGTACCAGCCTGCATGATCGTTTGTGATGAACTAAATGACGAATGCTTGATTGTGCATCATCATCATCAGCCTATATTTTATGTGCACTGCAGGACGAAGGCCTCTCCCTGCGATGTCCAATTACCCCTGTCTTGAGCTAGCCTATTCCAGCTTGCGCCTGCAAATGTCCTAACTTTGTGCATACATGCCCGCAAAGCGTGAACTTCTTCTCATTTCTCAGTCGCTTTGCCCTTGAGGTTGATAAAAAAATGGAAAAAGAAAATAAAGATGAAGCTTGGTGTTACTGTCCACTTTGGAAGCCCTGCTAATACGTCCATCTCTTCTTTTCCTCTCTGCAGACACAAGTAGGGACCCAAATACCGAGGTGACAGGATCAACGTCACCATGATCTCGGCGATGCCGGCGGTGGCCGTGCGCCGCGAGCGGCGGCGCAGCAAGAGCGGCCGGGGTCTGGGCTCGCGCCAGGGCAGCGTCGTCTCGCTGCCGCACCGGCCCGACAGCCTGTCGACGCTCAACTCGCAGCCCAACGGGGCCGCGGTGCGCCGGTGGCGGGAGCGAGGTGGCACGATCCAGGAGCAGCGAGCCCGCGTGCTCATCTACCTGGCTACCTTGCTCCTGGTGGCCGGACTCATCCTGCTCTTCATAGGCGTGGGGGGCGGCATGACGCACACGCGCACCGTGGGACTGCTCTTCATCGCCGTGGGCGCGCTGCTGTGTCTCGTCAAGGTCGGTGGTGATCGCGCGCTGCACTGCTGAACGTCATGGGGCCTGCGCAGGTTGCTGATGTGGGATAAGAATAAAAGCGACCGCCAGACGTTTCCTATAAAAAAGAATCATATGTTGGGGTTTTACATGGCAGAACCACGATCGCATTATGAGGCACTCCGTAGTGAAGGGTCCTGGATTAACTTAGATCACCTAGGGTTCTTTAACGTGCACCTAAATGAAAGCTCACGAGCATTTTCCCATTTTGTCGCCGTCGGAATGCGGCCACCACGCCAGGCAGTTGAACTCGCGACCTCGTGCTCTGCAGCGCAGCGCCACTGCTATTGAGCGTGGTGGATTATATTTGTTAGAAAGACAGAGCGAATAATATAGGGTAAACCAGGAAGGTCATCTGGATGGGAGTACTCAGTTTTCTACCCTACACTTGACATGGGGAAGAGGGGAAGATGAGAGTTACGTAAAGATAGAGAGAAGGTACACCATCGGGGCGAGAACAACGCAGGTGCGAACTAAAGAGTTGTTTTGCTATTGGAAGGAAGCGCACAATATTCCGAGTTGAGCCACTTTTGTGGTGCCCATCCTGTGTGCACGAAATGATGGCAGCTTGTTAAACATCCCTCTATCGAGGGATGCCGGGACTGCTCTAGTGTATCGAGAACATGCATAGCACTTGCAGCCAAAGTAGTGTACTAGCTGTTTAGACGCACACGGATTTTTTTATGACCACATGAAGGAACAGGCACTGAAACCAAATAAATCATCGTGGTTGTTACGAGTGTTTGGTATATTTAAATAAAAGTAATGGTTATATTTGCAATAAACATTAAATAATTGTTAAACAGGACATAAAAGTCTAATAAAGGCAATGTAGCTCCCGTGTATGGAAGCTGGATCCACAACCTCCGCACAACACGTGCAACAATCTATCACTTGAGCTAATGCGGTGGCTTTCAGTCTGTCCGAACTTCACCAGATATTCAAGTAGACATATTCATGAGCTAACCCTGGTGCATTACTTAGCGCTATTCGCAGCCAATGTGCAACACCCATTGAATACGCAATAATAAGGCTTGCCACCTAGATAACCCACAGCAACCCCTGAAACTTCTAATCCTGCTCTCAACTGTTCCCATAAAGTTCACATGAATGGACCTGCTGTTAGAAGATGTAATGAAATAATTAATTAAGCACGCGACATTGTATACACTTAGAACCAGACATATGTGAAGTAAATCTACGGACGACACTTTCGAAAACTTGTAGTGGAACGAGCAGCTGAATAAGGATGAGACTCTGAATTCACAAAGGTTCTTGTTCTTTGGTGCTTTTTTGCCATTGGGTGGCGGCTTTCGCTAATGAGATGCCCAGCATCAGGATTCGGTAAAATTTTCTCGCATTAACAATTACAGCGCCAGAGCTTGTTGTGAACACGAGCCCAAATTTATACTATACGTACCACAAGTACTCTGTCTCAGCATTCATTTCGTGACCACGTTAGCATTGCCTATATATGTTTGAATATGTCCTCGCTGAATGAAAAATAAAAATTAATCTATGTCTGTGTGGCCGAACGCATTATGTAAGTGCTATCCAGCACACTACTGCTAATGCAGAAAGTTCAGTTTTTTTGCTGCCAATAAGAGCTATGGCATGAATTCCGATAGCCACAGCTTGAGTCCCCGAGAAGTCCGTGTGCGTAGGAAGTACCAGTACTCAAGTTAATTCAACAGCCTTTACGAAAGTGGTGGTTCCAATCATATTCGTTTGTACACTCTAAGTTGCTGTACAGGACATTTTTGAGCAGACGCCTCATAATATATTAGACTGCACTTTCATGCTGCTGACAGGTGCATGAAGTCCGTCAGTTAGCAAAAGACTCACCAGTGTCACAGTGAAAGAATATTATATTACATTAATGCGCGTTTGCGAATGCTGCTTCTCTAATTCAAATCTGTAATGAATGAATGAAGCCGCATGCCGACTAATATCAACGCGGTAAAAAACATGTTTTACAGGCAAGCCTATGAGAAAATGAAAGGAAACTAAAATATTGACTACAAGAACATTCGCTACTTAAACGATTATGGCGGGAAATATGTGTCACAAATGTTCAACTATTTGTCAGTCGTTCCACCCTTCGAGTAATTCCTCATTAAAAACAAATTTGATGTTCTCTGCTACTCACAGACCTGCAATGAAGCCGATCCGCTGAATTCTTTTTACATGCGCAGGTGTTCATCACCCCCGAGCAGCACCAAACCATCGTGCGCAGAGCACGACTGGTGTCTTCGCGCGAGTCCCTGTACGTGGCGCCGGCCGTCAAGAGCGTGCCCGAGGAGACCCTAGAACAGGTGCGCCGCGAGGCACAAGAGTCGGCGGCCGGAGCCAGTGCAGCGGCGCGGACCACCAGCCCTCCGTTGGACACTCGGCAATTGTCCCATCAGCCGAACAACAGCAACAGCGGAAGCAGTCCCGCACACAGCCTGCACGCGGCCGAGACCCAAGGACTCATATCCGAACGGGGTGTGCCACTGGCTGATGGCCGCTTTTGAGCGCCGCCCACGCGTTACGTTGTCTCGCTTGCTGCGGGCAGCGTGGACGCACTGCCGAGCCCGACAGATACACGCACGCGCACACCACCTCTGGCCCAACCTTCGACACCGGAAAAATTTGACGCCGACACCTTTTTGGTGAACCGTGACACACGAGAAATCTTGTCCAGGAGAGGAACTTCACCTGTGAGGGCGTTCGACGGTGTGGCGAGGCCCGCCAAGCATCGATAGGGCAGTGTTTGGTCTTCGTGAAATGTCGTGCCATCGAGTCCTGGAGCAGTGTGACTGGCGCATGCTCAGTCTCTTGACCTTGTTCTGTGCGCGGGTCCTCCTTGGGGGTTTGAAGATAAAATTCAGGATCAAAGTGCGCGGGAGAAATGCTTACTACGAGTGACATATGGCCCTGATAGTAAGTGTTCTCCATCTTCAAACCGTGTATCAACATCATCTGGCGACATGTGTGGCGAAACCTCGAAGATTGTGCATGCTGCCCTGGATCGGTCAGTTGGTTCCCTCCTAGGCCAAACGTCGCAGGAGAGACGTCGACTGCGAGTGACATGAGGGAGGAAAGGCTAAAGGATGTGTGCGGCTTTCCGTCATGCGAGGAGTAGAGCTTGGATATCATATGTCCGGATGGTCTTCTCTGATACGGTGGCCTGCTGTACATTTCCAGTGCTTCTGCTCTGGAAGGAGTAAGGCTGACATGTTCACTAAGACACGGCAGCGTTGTCATTGTGCTTTCTGTATATATGTAAAGAGCTGTGTGAAACACTTGTGCGAACGCAGTAAAAGTGGTGACTGTATTGAGAGGAAACTGAGGTATTGCGGAACTAGAGCGGTTTAAACACCTGTTCAGTAACAGGAGGAAATAGCTCTAATAAAACAAGTGGGTTGTGCATGGAGGAGGTTCTTTTGGCTATTGCAGAACTGATCCAAACAGGTGTACACGTTGAGCTGATTACATAAAGCCGTTGGCGCAGGAGGTGGGGTTAGTCGAAGGCCTGTGAATGATTGACGATCTTGATGGGTATTTTGATCAGTCGGCACATACGTGCTGGTCAGTTGCGATGGGTTCTTACGTGCGAGAGAACCTAAATATAGAGTTTTTTTTAGCGTACCACGAATTTTTATGTCAGGAGGCTATCAGTGGGAGCTGCTTTACGCCGACATCGAGTTTATTATTGCTGTTTTATAGCCATCAGAAACAGAAACATTTCCCGGGATTTAATGGTGTCGCTGAATGCCCGAACGTCCTCTGATGTCCTTATGGATCTACATGCTAGTAGAGCCTGAGAAGCAAGGTTGTATTTTGAAATGAACGAGGCTACTACAAATGCTTCTTCACATTACCTTGAGAAGTTGTCCTGCTTGGTCAAGATCACGAGTCAACGAGGCACTGACAAAGCCCTTCAAACAACTTCAGAATGAATGCCGTTTATTCTTTCTGGTCAGATTTTTGAATGAGGATTAAAGTACAGCGCTCATACTGGATTGTTCTGCCACGAATATTTCCCACGTTAAGCAACTAGCGCATGGAGAAAGCACCACGTGGCAATCTTCGTCTTCTAATATTTTAAAAGACCTTTTCGTTATTATTACAAACATTTCAGCAATCTTCTAGACGCATTAGTGACATGAGCCCATTTATGATCTGTGTCGGAATGAGCGGAGTGTGCTGAATTGGGCTGGTTGGTTCATGACGAAGGTTGTAAAAACAGTGCGAAGGACAGGACTAAAGCAGAGACGACGTACACAGCGCTGTGTTCGAGATTTGCAACATGCGGGCATTCTGTGTAGAATCGCACTAGTCGCCAAGCCTCAGAGCAAAGCATACGACACGTCCTGCTCGCATGTCTCACGGACGGGGATGGCCCTCCAAACAGGTGTAAGACTTTTAAAGGCAGGCGAGAATACTGGAGGAAATATGCGTACAGACGTGTTTTGCCGGACGCATCTCAACGCTGTGCACGTAGTAATTGCTTTGATCCTGTCCGTCGCGCTATTTTTACCCCCTGTGTGGGAACGAATATCGAATGCATAACATTTCAATGGCTATTCGTAGTAAGGCGCTCCATGCTCGGTGACAGTAACGCTGCAGAGTGCCAAGCATCAGGGGGTCGAGCTCATGTGCTCAGCTTTGCTAGCTCAGTACGTGCTGCGAATCAAAAAGCGCAAAACCATGAGAATACTGGAGCTCCATAGTAACAGTTGGCAACAATTGTCCCTATTCACAAAAGTTCTGTTGCATAGCAGCGTTTGTTAATCGACCGATACTCCCACTGTTTTCGTAAATGATCATGATCAGCGGGATGATAGGAGAGATCGATAAAAAGTCAAATTAGCGCTGAAGACGTTAGGCTAGCCACATGGCTTACATGCTGCGCGAGATGTTTAGGGTGGAGAAATTGCAGGAAATAATAAAAATTGTTGAAAATGAAAGTAGGTAGAGCAAGAAGTTTAATGCAAAGCACTATTCAAGCAAAATGAAATCCAAATGCATGAAAATATACAGGTCTAGAATAAAGCCCTAAAGTCAGTACCACTTTTGTCGCGTGCAAAACTGAAGCAGTGCTCCCTCAGTCTGTGCTAATATCTCGCTGTTGAATGTGTGCATACAGCCCGAAGCTAAAAAAAACTCTTGAACTCATTTTGGGAAGTTGTGAATGAAACTACCACCTCAGAGATGGCCAATATATGCCTGCACTAACGTAGGAACACTTTTTTGAATAGTGATGCAGGTCCTTTTGTTACGCCTTTTGAGTTGCAACAAATCACCTTTTTAGGAAATCAGCTGGGTAGGATGTATGTTTGATTAAAATGTCCTAGCCTCTGGCACTGACTGTTCTGCATGCAAAACGATTGCGCAAGGTGTGTAAAAAACTATTGGTATTCGGGTCTGTCAAGGCGTACAAATGAAGCATAAATAAAACATGGCGAAGGTTATGGGAACAAAATTTGTGTCTGTGCAGAATGAAGGTCGTTTTCATGGCCGAACGTTTACTTCTAACGTCCAGGTAAGGCAGATTTGATCGCTTACGGCTTTTGTCGGGGATAAGCGCAGCGTTAACATTCATGATGCCGTCACAGAGATTTCTATGTGTAATCACTGTTGTATAATTTACGTGCTCGCATTTTGTCCTAACACGAAATGGTGCTGCCATGGTTTCCATGTAATGACCAAGTCGCTTGGCGAAGGCATTTTTGCCAAGTTATTTTTTAATCTTACTCTCACATCATAAAGTTTTTCTTGTAGAATACTTTCCGAGAATAAAAAGTTCGTACTTTAGTTAGTGCTCGAGCTGTAAGATAGAATGTACAGATACTTGCGGGAAGTCCTTTTGCGAACTCTTTACTCCGAAGAAATTCCCCGCTTTTGCGAATGAAATCGAGTCATTTTAAGAGGCCAGTCAGGAGCACTATCTTTGTCTCAAGAAATCTGTTCGCTACGGGCGTGCAGAGCCTCCAGCAAATTGAGCAGCCTGTTCCTGCAGAAATTACACATCAGCAGGACAGGTCTTCTCAGGCAAGGCTTCTTAAAGATTCTTGAGTGATCAATCGACGCTCAACTGATGGTTGTCAGGAAAGGTTACCCGAACGCTGGCCTTATTTTGTTTAGCCATCGTTACGGAAGCTGGTAATTTAAGCGCTTAGAGGAGAAATAGCTTTTGTTATGACTGCTAAGGTAAATCGCAGCAGCTTTTCTGCGAAGTATCAGTGTTTGAAACGGCTGAACGTCTTTGTCACCTCTATGTACACAGGGTTATTGTGCTTTCTAATTGCCCCCTGTTAACTTTTAAAGCTTGTGCTTTTCGGACAAAGTGAACATTTGTTCTTGTTTTTGATCACCTGCCACTGTTTATGCAGCTGAATTGAGCTACACGATGCAGGGCTGTTAACGTCCATTAAACGAGCTTCCAATGTGACGGCACACGTGGAATGTTTTCACTGAAGGATCTACTGCTCAACGCTTGTTACGCAACTGTATTGCGGCGAACGGCTAGCTTGCACTAAAATGCTATACTCTTATCCCAAGACAAAAGCATTAGTCGCGTTAACTTGGCACTGTTGGCAGTAGTATTATCTTCCAGTCTTGTACACCACACGCCAATGCGTGAACGGCCGAAATATTCCAGAAAGTGTCTTGAGGCGTGCGGTATGCATAGGAGCTATAGTATGTAAAGTAGGTAAGATTACTGACAGGTATAGCTTCTGAAGATTTTAGTATTCGAGCTTCGCACCGCATCAAGCATGATAGAAAAATTATAACGAGGTGTAGCACCAACCGCATAACGATTGCACTTTCGCGAGGTGAGCCGAGGTGAAAGTGGTGACATAATACGGTAGAAGCACAATCGAAACAAGGTAGCGCCTGCGTTTCATTCCATTGTGCAATGTATTGGTTCGGGGCTTGTTGGTATTGCATACAGGATTCTTGGAGGGAAGAGAAAAGGGGCAACGGGACACAGACTGACACAAACACAAGTGAGAGCATACAGCAGTTGTGTCTTTCAGGCACATTATATTTGGTGGTGTGCTGACGTGGCGTCGGTAATGTCTTTTAGGTGTTTGAATTTCTTGCGCGGGAAGTGGACTTCATTCGCAAGATAGCGCATATGTGTGTCTGTGCTTTTATACTTCTTTCGTTTGCACTAAATATGAAGCACACCATTGTGTTGTACAAAAAAGGCGACGCATGGAAGCGCGATTATGCTGCGGTTCAAAGCAACCCATTTCTTTTCATCGGTCTCAGCCGCGGTAGCGTTATTGTATTACTTGATGTTGGAAACAAAATCATGACGCCTGGCGAAGCACTTAATTTAAATACAGGAAGAACTAAAGGGCCCCTCCGACGAGCTTTTCAAGCATTATGAGGCCTTCATGAGGTTTTATTTCCCTCGCCCTTAATTATTGTCGGGTCCTGATGGCAAAACATAGCCATAGTACTCGGTACTATAAAAACAAATGTAAAACATACATGTATAATGTGTTGCGAATTTGAAGATCTTCAAACACCATATGTGGTCGATTTGTTCTTTGAGTGCGGGGCTTCTGAAGATATTCAATTTAATTATTACTACAAACCGGTTATTATAATGTAGTGGTGATAAACGCACTGTCATAAACATATCTAGCTGCGAAGGCTCTGCTGGTTCGTTATAGAGGGTGATCATTTGTAAGTTTTAAGGAATTCTTCTAAATCAGCTGTCGCAGGTTACATAAATCCAGTCCTTAAGAGGAAGCTTTAGCTTGGGTGCTCCTATCTAAATACACGTAAAAGGAGAATTCTTTTTTCTTTGCCACTAGTGGACTAAATTTGACGAGATTTGTGGCATTATAAAAAAAAAAGCTTGAAATCTAGTGACATTTGGTTTTGAATTTTTGACTTAGCTTGTCAATGTTTTATTAAAAATTGGCAAACCGCAAAGTTTCAGAAAACGAAACTATCAAGTTTAGAACTCTGTAACTCAGCATTAACAAATGATATAACAATTATGTGAATTGAATCTAATAGTACATCAAAAGCGAACAAAGCTAATATCTTACACATGAATCTCAAAATATTTCGTAATATGGAAATGGAAATTTCGTAAAATGGATGTCCTTTAAAGAACCACGATAGTTGTTCTTGATGCAGGGCTATTCATTTGTAAACTTCGTGCTTGCATTTTCTTCGACCTTTCGAATTTTGGAAAAATTTGAAAACAAAATTCAGGCCATAAAACGAAATTCCGCTTCGAGCAGTCACTAGAATTTACTGCATATTTCAAACGCAACAAATGTCATTAAAATCGGTCCTGCAGGTATCTTACAAAAGCATTTCTGCGTTTTACATGTATACGAATAGGCCGCGTCGGAGTTGGGCCCAAGCTAAAGCTTCCTCTGAAGCTGGATTGTATGGAGTGCTGGTTGCGCGAAAAACTGAAACACATTAAACTAATTAACAAAAATGAATAAATAATTTCCTAAATATTACCGTTACGGCACATATTGCATGTAGCAGGAATTGTATGTAGCCAGAGAGTTTGCGAGACACATCCATTTGAAAAGAATTCCCAGGATGACACCAGTTTCGAGATATTATTTCCGAAAGTGTGGGACGAAATACATGGGCTTTCCACTTAATTTTATGCTTCAATGCATAAACGAGCTTTTTGTTAAAAAGTAAGTAAACCATCTGTGCATTTCCAAGTCGAGTTTGATGGCGCATATCTCCAAACTGGTGTCATTGGCAATTCATTCGAAGTGGATGCACCTAACTCAGCGGCTACAATTTGTAAATTGCAATATGTGCCATAATGTAATTATCTAACAAGTCAATGAGTGAATTTTTGTTAATTCAGTGAATATGTGTGTGCAAGTAATACCCGTCTCTTAACTGTCCCGCTCAAGGACTGGAATTATTTTATCTGCAACAGGCAATTTTTATAAATTCCTTAAACTTGCAAATGGTATAAGCCGCGAATGGTAGTGGAAAAAGAAAAACCTAAGCGACAGTAACTTTGGCAAATAATCGCAGATAGATTTCAAGCACGCGTTATTTATGCTGAAACAAACACATTCACGAAGACAGAAATTGAATAGCTATGGCTTTCACTTCGCACTTGTTGAAAGGAAGAATATTTGGTTTGACCCAGACACACTGACACCAAAAGCGATATTATTCAGCCACTTTTTAAAATGCTGCTTGGAGCACGCACACATTATAGCCACTAGTTCATCAGGAGCTGCGTCTTAGGTGCGGAGTTGAGACATTGCGAGCTCAGACTTGCTAAATAAGTGAGACAGAAAAGCTTGTTGGCCCGTGCGGGCTCCGCATAGTGATTTCGCCATGCTTTACTGCGGGTGTGAGAATGTACAGTAGATGACACATTTTCAAGGCGATGATGTTTGTGACAAGAACGGGCAAAAAGGTCGCGCTATGGCCGATTAACTACAAAAGATTACGGCATTATTGTTAACTATGAGATTGACCAAGAGCTATGTCTCTGAAGTATACTTAAACGCTGATTGTCTACAAACCAGCCGTGTTATTGCCAACTTGGTTAATACGTGTAAAACGGTTGCCTAGTATAAGCTGCAGAAAATGCACTCAAATTAGACACTCTGCTTTAAGATTTGCCGAGCACACATGGTATATCTAGTTCCTGGCATGCTAGGTCACGAAAACATCTTCGTTATAGTGTCTCTTTGTTTAAGTGCCGCATTTTTATGAGTTCGTTTGACCGAACAAACCTATACTACACAGGACATATAGTAAGTGCAATGCATGACACACTCACAGAAATAACCTAGTATTTATGAAACTCCGGCAACGTCCAATATTCAGCTGATGTTATTGGAAAAGTAGCAGATGTGTTGATTCAGGTGCACATCTCTTAAGAAAAGCAATGCCACATTTAAACGGAGAGAGACACTTATCTCTGATGTTTTATTGCACTGTAATAGTGACAAGTTCTGTTCTTTGAATCTGCAAGTCCAAATAACTCCTGCGAATGTGCTTTATACGGCAGGTTCAGTTGTAGCTGGACGCGAGATACACGTTTCCTCCTATGATAAAGCTCATCTAACGAATGAAAAAAACTGCGCACCTACTTGCAGAAAGATTCTGAAATGTTAACGTCAAACCTTAACGGCTGTGAGTAGCAGAATATTTATGACTTGCCAAGTTTTGCCCGTTCTTGAGTGAGAAAGTTCGAGAAGGAATGTACTGTTCGTGCCTGTGCTGCGCATTTATTGTTGCTGCGGCTGTGTTCTGTTTTGGTGCCATTTAAGTGTTTATGTGACGCGCTCTTGTACACAACTGCAACTTCATAGCCGTCTTGCAGCCGTGGCCAGTCGGTCAGCTTTCAACTCGTTCGTGTACTTTTCGCTGTTGTGCTGTGCAAAGCTGTTGTTGATGTTGAGTTCCACATTTCCGTCAAGTTTATGTGTGTCTTGTGTGTACGCGCATGTAGACGCTTGCTTGAAATTTTAAAGCTAGTTACAGACATTTAACCCGAGGGTGTGCTTGCACGAGGTTCGGTTCTTGCGGATTCTACTGCGGATGCTCATGTACGTTATTCAAGAACTTTGCGAAGATAGTATGGAAGTTACACATTTCTTTTTTTTTTCAAACTATTTCACCGAAGTTCGTAACTACGCCGCCATATTGAAAGTACTGTTGACATTCAGGCACATGACGATGACATGGATCGTTAGCTGGTAAGCACAGTAAACTAGTAAAGAAGGGTTGCGGAAAGAAACAGGTGGAAAGCTGTTCGATTGAAGTTAAGTGACAGTGACGCAGAGCAAGCGCTTAAGGTGGAGTAGGATGTGTACTTCACTTTTTTTCTGTGTGTAGTGTTTCTAATTGTTAAACTCTTCCATTATATCGTGAGTCTGAAGGCGTGCTGCCATGCTATAAAACAATTAAATGACAAGGCAACGAGGACATAACGGTCGCTGATAACGTTGCTGGTATAGCTGACAGTGTTACATAGTTATACAACATGTCAGCGTAAATTTAAAGGCGAATTTGAAGTCCGTTACTAGCGTACTTTATTGCGCTGTATATTTGCAAACCTGACTTCTTTTTTGAATAAATGTTGTGAAAACACTGCCCATAGTAAGTGATGACAAATTTGCTGCAAACAGGATTTTGAGTGGTAGAAATCGTGCGAGATGAAACGGAGAACCTTACTTATTTTTTCATTGTATATGAGCATGCAGAGGATACAGAATATGAGCAAATATTTAACAGGGGCAGAATGTAACCGCACGGGACCACTCTCGGGAGCAATGTAAACATTAATATATGACAAAACTGGCCATGCAAGAAAATGACGATAAGAAAGTAATGCTGATTAAAGGAGGTAACAGAATTCAACTGAGACTTTCAATCGAAATAGAGCTGTTAAAAGCAAGTACCACAGTTGAAGCATATTTCTATCACTGGCTATTAAGAAATTGTCATGCAATCACCTGTAGTTTTACTCCGCACCAACGCTGCCGCTAAGTTTATGGCGGCAGACCTTTGTGTTTGTACTGAGTACCGGCTTTGCCTTGATGCTCCCCTATACTCCAACGGAAAACATCAAAATACTGACGTCAGGCAACCTTAATAATGTCATAGTGCTGGCATGCTCTGGCGTTACTCCACGAAAGAAATGATGCCATCAGTTCAAACATTAACGACAGAACAGCAAGAATAATCCAAGGCAAATCCTTCTTGGAAAAAACAACGCATCTCCAAAACAAAGGCATTTAGCCTATAAAAAATTCGTGAAATTTAGGTCGCCGCTACTGCTAGTCACCACAGAATTGATGCAGTATATGTCCAGGAAGCACCTTTAATTCAAGGACACAGATCGTGTGCCTTTTTTGTGTAAATGGAAAACAAGAACCAAGTATAGCCCCATCAAGAATTGTTTACCATTCTTGGTCACAACGAAGACTGTCGCATAAGAACCAGAACATTTGTGCGTTCCAATAAATACAGGGTCGAAGCATTAAATGAGTACAACTATGTGTGAAAGTTCTTCAACGTGACCACTCACCTATTACGAAAAGAATGTTCATAAAAATCATTATGCCAAAAGAAATTTCCTTTAGGCCAATTAAATAACGTGAACATCAGTGAATTACATCTAAAACACCCCAATATTTGTCTCACACTCTGGCTGTGTCCTTTTGATGTCTTCAGTGATGTGCAAAAGTATAGATTTATCGCTAGGAAGCTGGACTTGTCATGTTTTCAAGCAATGAATATTCCTTGCTGTACTCAGTTTGGGCATACAACGTTTTTCTCAAAAGCTCTTATTTTCGAGTACAGAGCCGTTAAGCTGGTGCAAGCATGTCCCGAGTCATGTACACAGCCGGACGAAGTGACACGAATTTTTATATATATCAATTTGCGTGTACAGTTTCCAGTGCCAATGAACCATTGCGTTCTATGATGACTGTCCGAGTGTATACTCAAGGAATGTCGTGAAACATGAATTTGTCCTATTGTGCCTGAACAGTGTTAAACCGTGTTTTTAAGAGTGAACAAAGAGACGACGTGTAAATATCAGTCAATAAAATCTATCCACTCCATAGATGCTGTCGCTCATATTCACTGTGGGATTTCTTGGAAATCTAGAATAATGATAGCGTCACTGTCATAACGTTTTACAAGGATCGGCGAGAGATATGACAATTCCCTTTAGCAGCTTGAAATAGGTGTCAGTGGTTGCTCAAAAAGGTGACGGACACGCGCCATACTTCTGGAGGCAAAATGTTACTTTCCTAGTTTTATACAATCTAAGTAGTTTCTGCTATTTATGAAGAAACCAGCCGGTAAGATTTTGCCACTGAGATTTCCGCATTTAAGAAGTACAAGAGCTAAAAGAAAAGGCCGTTAACTCTCATAATGCGTTGAATTCGTATCATGCGACACTCACTTAGTAATCACATTTTATAAAGCGGTGCAAGGTGCGGTTCAAGAACTTCAGTTGACTCCAAATTTCGCATAAACTGAAATCAAGGATCACTAAGAATGAATGTGGGGTTATCGTGCCCTCGTGGTTGAATGTCCGGCTCAGCTTCTTGAGGACGTCAGTTCAAAACCACGCTGCCGCTGGATACCCACCGGTTAACCAAATGGGTAGAAGCGACCCCTAGCGAGATACTCGGCTTTCTTTAGGGGTGAATTGCCTTGGAGAAGACGCCCGCACTATGTGAGTCCCCTCGAACCCCGTGGGCTGAACAAAAACCCTGAAAATAAAAAAGGGTTTCTGGGCAGCTGCCATGGTGGCACTCTTCGATGTGACATCCCAGAGCATCTATAAGGTAGGGTCGCCCTCTGGTTGCGGATATACGCTCTGTTCAAAGCGTTGATGCATAATTAATGCTTGAGCACTTGACGAGAAGCGCGCATGGGGCTATACTACCGGCAGGTACCAAGCGGCCGCTCTTGTCTGCTCACACAGCGACGTACGATGCTCTACAAGAAATCCGTGTGCGATTGGACAAGGGGCGCCCGTAGACCAGATCAAGAAATCGATATATAGGACCCCTGTACGAGATGAGCACCTGCACAAGCTGCCGATCACCAGAGCAGGGAACATCTCCAACCATTAAAAAATTGGCCGAGGTTTAACTCTTGTAAGCCTAGTTATCACGAGTGAAAGGGCTGTTTAGCTTGATTTTGCAAGGACTATGTACACAGTGTTTCATTAACGCACGCTTCAACGCTTGGCAAGCTTCTTTATAACGCGCTAATTTGGCCTCTCTTTGCTCCGGTGTTTCAGCAGCCAACTTTGCCTTTGTTTGAGATTTCGTAGCCTGCCGTCTAGCTTTATCTACTGGATGATTGGATTCAGCCTGTCACTTGCGCTAAAGTGCACGCACAGACGGCCCAGCCGGTGCCATCCATAGCGTGACTGAGCGACCAAGCACTGGCGAAGCAGCCGTTAAACCCTCGCATAGTCACGAGGTACCACAGCGGCGAGGCTCCGAGCGAGCGGAGCTGCGAGGCCTCTCCGCAGTGGATCACGTGGCGTGACGTTACACCTGCCACACTTGCTCTCCGGCGGCTCAAGGTCATTGCGACGCGCTGAATGACCTTGCGGGACATGGCGTAGTAGAGATTTCGCTCTAAAATTCGAGGACAAGTAAGAACATCTTAGGAGTTGTGAATACGAAAGCTATAATGTTCAACTGAACGCCGGTTAGCGATTGTTCGAGTCATTAACTCCTCGCGGGCAAGCCAGCACGTTGCGACGCTTGGCTCGTTTTGATTTGGCCTTACCGAGGCGGAGTTAAAACGCAGGTGAGAGCTTGGGCGGTCAAAGAACGCGCGGATAACACAGGCTTCCGAGAGCGAGGGTGACGTGGCTTCGCGCCGATGCCCTCTCCCCTCACGCAATACCGCGGCAGCAGGTGTTCCTTCTCGCCCGCTCTGCTCCGTCGAGGCTCGAGCCAGCAAGCGCGAGCCAGCGTCCGGAGCACGCCTCGTGCGCTCGTGATGTAGCCTCGCAGCCAATGGGATGTTAGGTGCCGTTTCATTGCTGCTACAGACGCCGCCGGCTTTTTCGCTCAATGGGTTATTTCCACCTTGTGATAGTGAATGTACAGCGAAGCTGGTGCGGACGTTACACAAGTCCCACCATCCCAACTGACGTTAGACGACGTTACACAAGCACCGCTACCACAAGCGATGCACTTCACGCGCGGGCGCACGCGTGCGTAAGTGCAGCCTACAACCTCATTCTTCTATAGGCCATCCGCCCATTGGAAGTGCCTTATTGAACTAAATTAATGTTTAAAAGCAAATTGCGTCACAAAATGCGTAAAGTACGGCTTATGCACAAGCTGCAGACATGATAGCACCGGATACGACAGAAAACATAATTATTTTACGCGGAAACTCACACAAACCCCATTTCCAGCTGCTGTTTGAGTGAGTGGTCGCGGCTGCCTGTTTTTTGGGTGACCACCCAGCGTAGAATCCCGACCACCTAGAGGCTAACAGCTTCCCTGTCAAACAGTGGTTTCCGATGTCACTTGGTTTTCAAACCAGTACCTTTCGTATACAAGGCGGATGCTCAAACCCTGGGCCATCGCTACCGTATAGGGGTTAAAACGCGCTGTTTAAAGGGGTACTGACACCATATTTTCAAAGTATTCTTTGTTTCGCTTTAAATGAAAGTCCGGTACCTAAAACACCCGTAAGATATACTGTGAAGCCTCGCATAGCAATTAATAAATCATTATATTAGCTTGTATACTGCCAGCTTCGGTTTTGTTCTCACACTGTCGTGACGTCCTGACGCAGTGTGACCCCGTGGAAGCAGTACGTTTGTGACACTCGTTCTGGCTCACTCAGTCGTTCGCTTTGCTGCTACATCGGAAGCCACAACGAGTTGCAACATGCGAGGCGATGGAGCGAGCTGGAGGGAGTTTCCAAACGTCGCAATGCCCTTCTCCCGCGTGACCACAGACTGCGTCATAACGACACAACACATTCTCCTCTTGAAAAACAAAACCGGAACTGGCTGTAGATGCTATATGCTGTAGATGCTGTAGCTGTGATGCTATATTATTGACACTGGTTTGCAGCTTGCCGCTAATATTTCTTGGGACTGGAGGTCTAGGACCTTCGTTTCCCGAAAAAAAAACTTATGAATAGTCGAAAATATCGTGCGAGTACACCTTTAACCTCGAAGCTAAATTATGCGTCGTGTTAGTGGAGTTCTTATCGATATGTTTGGTCACCTGGAGGTTTTTGATTGCTTCCAGGTACAGCGTACGAATGTATTTGAATGCAGGCGGAATCGCAACGCGGCTGCTACAGCCGCGAATTGCACCCAAAACCTCGTGCTCAGCAGCCCCCTCCCCCCTCCATTCTGACCGAAATGAGATGGTCAGGCTAGAAAATCTTGCCTTTAGGATCCCCTTCTTCTGCTTGCAGAACTCGCATCACAGCTAGAAAAAAAAAGGCAGAAGCCGCAAACGGCCGCAAACAGTCCAAAAATTAAGCTCAAGCATTAATTAAGCACGATGTCGACATCAGACCTGGATCACAATACACGTTTACCTCACTCTTTGCTACCTGTTTGGTTCTTCTGCAGTGCAAAAGCTATGGCATTGGAAAGTTTTTTCTCCACCTACAAAATGCCGCCGCCGTTGAGCCTATATAGCCTCGTGCTGATGAGCATAGTCACACATTCACTTCCAGCTCGCAATCAGTGTAATGGGGTGCAAACTGAGTACGACACCTGCGCTGTGATAAAAAAAAAAAAAACATAAAAAACTTCCTCCGCTCAAATTTTACCTGGAAACCGCCACTACGGCGTATTCCATAGCGGAGGAACAGCCTTTGGGACCTTAAAGCGTCATGAATAAATCATTCCTTCGGGGCTGTAAGACCCCCAGATTTTGCATCAGGAGCAACGCAAGGACATCTTTATGCGTCTTAGTTTTCTATTTAACGTAATTTTTCTTTGTCAGAGTGTTTTCATAACATTTCATTGATTTACGATACACGAGGATGGCGCGGCAGCTTTTGCGTATGCAGGAATATTGATTACATGAGCATCTTGCTTCACGTAAAGCTAGAGGAAATAACATTCATGCGGCATTCTGCAAACGCGGCAAACTGAACGAAGTGCCTTCTTTTTACCTGAAATGTTGAGCTGTGGAGCGGCAGGACTTTTGCGTTCACAAAATGCGAATCACTGCACAGGTATAGCTGCTGAGTCGCAGTTTCGGAGGTCCCCTATTCCTCGTCGTGTCGGGCGGCCAAGTGCTGCTACATTTTGTTGAAAGTGATGCTAGCGGCTCGGACACTTACAGGGAAGCGGCCCCATGGATTTTGACGATAGAAAAAATAAAGTGAAGGAAACTTGTGCTGCCTTGCAGAATTACAACCGAATATCTGTTTATTGAACTGCGTATCTGAAACCGAGCTGTTGATTTTGAGTAGTTGAAATAAGAGTTTCAGTTGCTTGCCGTGTATACCTCTTCCTTGGGAACCTTGCCCGCATATAACGCTTTCCAGCACTTCTTGAGGAAATTGTACAAAGGCCAGTGCTTCATTCACACAAAATTTACTTCACCAGAACATTGGCCGTAATTCTCCCTAACTCCCTCGCACGCCCCCCTCCCCCCCTTCTTTCCGACGTTCACTAAACTTGAACTTGGTTGAGTTCACAGTTCGCCCAGCGGCGCTATAAAATCCGTGTTGTTCGTGCACATCTGATCAATCTCCCTATCGCTTGCATACGTAATTTACTGCAAAGGCAGTAATTAGTCCGCCAACTTTGAACATTGCCTGCACATTACACATAACGTGCCTCTTATTTCCGGCAAATACAAACAAGGCATAATTTGTGTAGTCCACCGGGGACACCGGCGAAACCAACTACGAAAGTCATATAATAATCTGAAAACAGAAAAAAATTAGAAAGCTTCAAAAAGTATTTGTGACGCCTATTATTAGGCTATGAATCTTCAAATTTTGTCACAAATTGCATTTAGCATGGCCCTCCTTTCTGAGAAACATGAACATGCTGTAACTTACAGCTACGTCGGGACATTTGCAAGTATAAGGGGATAGCAACCGTATGGCACCTTCTAAACTTGAACAACTCATTTCTTTTGCAAAAGGTGTATTTTATTTACAACAGTCACACTTTGCGCATAGATTTGGCAATTACTTCAATTAAGTTTAATTAAATAGGATCTCGGTGGCATTTCATAACCGTCGAGAGCGCTCGCATACATAATTTATTGCCAAGGCCCTATTTAACCCATACACTTTCAACATTACTTACACATTAAGCACAACCTGGTGCTCACTGTGAATGAACATTAGGAAGCTTTCTCGTTTATTTCACGGAGGACACCAAGGTGCACGCCCTGTCACGCATATGAAAACTGATACAACGAGGATGTAATAGTGTTTTTGAACGCTAATAGTTGGGCCAGGAAAATGAAACATTTTGTAAGCATTTTAGTTGACATGCCCCGCATTTCTACCAAACGTAATTTCTTCCGAACGCAGAGTTCTCTTGGGACATAGGTAAACGAAACTGTAAACGGCATCGTGACACTTTCAAGTACTTGCTAAAGAAAGTTTTTACTAAGGTACCCATGCCCATGCAATGATGCCCATACGTTTAACGTGGCACACAAATTAGCGATAGCGTTGATTCATAGCTCGCTGAACTTGGTTTTGTTGGCATTTGTTGTTACTCCAGGGCTGTTGGCAAAATACTGTAATGCTCGGAAAACATACTCATAACGCTACGTAGCACTTGGATGTTTAATTTATTCCAAAGGCCGTAAATAATTGACTCTTGCATTGACTTTACCACATGTTCTCAAAGTGTACATTTTGTGAGTTATGCAAGTACATAAAAAACGTGAAAACTAGCACCTAGCGCTTTCGGGCGCTTCTGTAGTCGTAAGAACAACTTAGGCGTAAAAAAAAAGTCGAGAAGGCTCTGGCAATTCTTGTCGCCTTGATCTCATTTACCGCGACAGCAGCAAGCTTTCACAGCTGACACCACCTATTTTCCGAGGAAAAACTTCTCCTTTGTTGCGCGCACAATGCAGCCTCCGTCAACTACATACATTTCCTGCTGCGGCTTGCAAGAATACGTGCATGAGCACCTACACTCGAGGATTCAGCGAAGTGCACAAAATCCGCTGGAATACATCTGGAGGCCTCACTGCTTTGGGATTCAGCACGTAACAAAACACGGCATGGCCGCCTCGTTTAGAAGGACTTGGGAATCGAACTGGGCAGCGTCACAGTCTGAATTGAATCGCACAGTGGGAAATTAACTGAGCAGGTTATTTTGGATTCAGGCTTAGAATAACGAAGAAGAAGAGGTGGCCTAAAGATTTGACGACAATAGCGGTATGAAAAGAAGAGACGTACATAGCAAACTAGTTTTGAGGTTGGAATTGTCATCTCAGTAGGTAAATACGAATTGACAACGCACGTATTCACAATTAGTAGATCTTGGTCTTGGCCAAGACACTGCTTTTAACGCACTAGAAGAGTTACGAGCCAGTGCCTTAGATGTGTACGTTATGTGAATGGTGTACCCTTCGACGTTCCTGTAGTTCGAACTCGATGTATTTCTGAAATATCATTTTTTAAATGCTGCCCACTGAGTTACACTGGTGCATTGCGTTGAATTGAATTGAAGTTGACCGAATGGACAATGCTCTAAATTCCTGAAAACTTGGGTGGTCCGTGCTGGAGCCAGGGGAGTGTCGTTTTCAATTGACGAAGAACACTCTTTTCGCTTATCTTTGAGGTGTTTGGCTCGTCCACCGAAGTCAAGTTTTATACAGCGACTTCAGTTCGTAGAATGTGTAATGAAGCCCATGTAGCGCTCGAAAGATTGTGCGAGGTTTGTCTACTCCGTGTTGAATGTGACACTACTAAAATGTTTCAGTTATCATGCCATGTTATGATTTTAAAGAAACAGTTTGACGTCTTTCAAAAACAATGCATTGCAACATTTCCAGCACACTACGGTACACTCGACATCGGAAATGCTACGAGTATTTAAAAACACGAAAAAAAGTTAACACTCATTTTTAGATAAGGGGCACGCCCATGGCACAGGTTTGAGATTGATCTAACTTCAGCTAAATAATTCACCTTTTTCGAAGCTATACTTCTGCCCTTTAATTGAAGGGAAAAAAATCTGTTATAATTCATTGTTTTCCTTAAATGTGTTAATCTAGGAACCGCTGTTCAGACTTATAATTTGGTCATGGGATCCACGTTTATATACTTCTGGTATATACTTCCGTTATACAGGGTGTTTCAGCGAACACTTTCAAAAAGGTTTAAAGGTTGCCTGTGGCAGATAACACAGTTCTACTCCATGAGCTGGTCTACTCGTAGAGGTGGGAATTGCTTAAAAAAATTAAATTATGGGGTTTTACGTGCCAAAACCAGTTCTGATTATGAGGCACGCCGTAGTGGGGGACTCCGGAAATTTGGATCACCTGGGGTTCTTTAACGTGCACCTAAATCTAAGTACACGGGTGTTTTCGCATTTCGCCCCCTTCGAAATGCGGCCGCCGTGGCCGGGAGGGAATTGCTTGCACAAGAATTTGAAGTGCATAATTTAATTATTAACAAAAATCACTAATTAAGTTTTTAACTACTTACCTTAGCGGAGAAATGCATTGGGTTTCCAGTCACTTCTCTGCTTCAATGCATAAAACGATGTTTTATTAAGAAAGTAACTGGAACGCCAATGCATTTCTCCGCAATGTTCGGTAATTACCATCTAGAAACTGGTGCCATCCTGAGAATTCATTGCAAGTGGATCCGCCTTGCGAAATCCACGGCTAGACTCTTAAATTGCAATGTGAGCCATTAGGTAATTAGTTCAAAGCTTAATTAGTAAATTTTGTTAATTAGTCGATCATGCATTTCAAATTCTTGTGGAAGCAATATCTGCCTCTTAAAGTAGACCAGCTCATGAACTACAATTGTGCTACCTGCCACAGACGTCATTTAAACATTTTTGAAAGCGTTAGTTGAAACACCCGGTGTATTTCTGTGTCGTGTCGTACTGGACTGGACGATACCGTTTCATATGCATTTTATAAGCTGATGTTTTACTTGAGCCACTTGAGTGTAGGCGGTACGAAAGCGACCGTTACTACAAACCATCCGTATTGTAGTCGACAGTAACGTAGGCTATTACGATGTTGATGTCCTTTAGCAGCCATAAATGTTTGGGAGGTTAGTAAAAAAAAGGTGTAAGAGAACATTTTAGATACCGTCCTTCTTGTCTTAAACATATTGCGGTAAATAAAACATCATGCAATTCTTGCATCACCCTATTGATGTTGCTCTTCAGCTTAGAGCTATGACCTCGGTCGTTATGTCCCTACAAGTGATATGTGGCGAAGCGTAACACAAAAAGTGGGGGCACCTTCGCGCGAAGTCAGTGAAAGCGACATCTGCTGGGGCACTTTGGCGGTGTTTGCACTTGGCTGCCAGAGGCAAACGTCATAGAAGATGGCAAACATAGCTAACGAGAAAACCTGGCAGATTGCGGTGCTCAGGGGAGAGCTGTAGAATGCAGCCGCGCGAAAACATGAACACTGCCAAGAGCCGCTAGCCAACACCTCGTTGAAGCGCAGAGGTAGTGAACCGGAGAAAAGGCAGGCAAGCATGAGAGTAGAGGCGCTGGGCTCTGGACGTGGCACCATTAGGGATGCATGAATACTCTCAGCAATTTCGTGCAGTGGTGTTAGAAGCTATGGATAGTTTTCATAAAGGGTTATACTGGAAGTCAGGCCTGCCGAGTTTAGCACTTAAAAGTGGTCTAATAGGTGCTTTGAGTCGGAACTCATTATGCCCACAGCGCAAGTGAAGCAATGATGAAGCAGGAAAGAAGAAAACAACTGCTGTAGAAGGTAAACTCCGAGCACTGTAACTGCAGCGGTTGTGCTCTTTCCGTCCACTTCAATGCTCTTTCTATAAGTTTTGGATTTCGCGCTTGGGGTTTTGCCTTACGTATCTAATGCGTAGTAAGTGATGGCAGCAGTGAAGTAAGAGATATGAAGCTAGAGCCGTGTGTATCTGAAGCACTACAACGCATCTCGCCTTATGGTGGGCCTATACTTCACTCGTACTCACTGCCAGAAGCACAACACTCTTGACCATATTCTTGCTAGCGTTTATAAGGGCCTTCATTTAGGCCGAAATTAGAATTTGAATATCTGTGGGAAAGAGATGCGTAGAAAAATAAAGAGGTGTTGCGATGAAACAGAAAGTTTTCATAGACACGACTGTGTCGGCACTCTTGTGTATTGTTTTTCGCAATTAAGCCCAATAGCATGCCATAGGCATGCAGAAAACTACTATACGTTGCTTTGTTGCCTGAGTGATTACTGGTTCATTGTCAGCGCTGAAGTACCACGCACTTGTATATGCGCTGCATACCAGCCAATTTTATCTCTTGGGGAAGTATCCTTGTACTTATGCCGGTTACAATAAAGCTGTTAACAAGAAAGAGATTTGCATTGCAAGGGTTATAGATTTGCTACGTTTGTTATCAGTTGAGCAACGACAGAGAAAAATGCGCAACAAGAGATAAACGATGACACATTTTCCTAGAATTGCTGTTACGGTAATACTGCTGAACTCGCATTGTCGCCGTATATATAGATGACAGCTTTAGCGCTGCAGCATATATTGTAGTAGGTCCGCGAGAATGATCATCATAGGGTTGTCATTGGAATGACGTAGTGCCGTGTTTACAAGAGCTCCAATGAAGGTCGGGTGAGTCAGCTGGTTCCGAATGTAGAACGGCCAGGTCGACGAAATAAAACTCCAGCAAAACGCCTCATCTGGCCATCTATGCATAAAAGGGGAACCTTGAGGAGGTTTGGCTGACGTGGCAGTAGCGGTGGAGTGTGTCGCTGGCACAAGACATTAGTAAATTAACACTAACGTGACGAAGTTGAGTTAAGCCAGTGGATACAAGTGAAAAGCGTGATAGGAAATCAAAACGAGGGCACTAAACATTTGTGATGCTCGAAAGTAGATGCTGTATCCCTGCGAATATTTTCTGTAACGAATACTGCGCATAACAGTGTGGATATTGCTGCTTGTACTAATGCGTTAGGTCTAGCTGTCATTGCTTCGGAGTTATCGCAGTCGCGATACTGCTACTTAAGAAAATTCTGTCCAGCGTTATCTTTATCTTTATTTATTTATTTTCAATACTGCTGCTCTCGTTCGAGAATGTGAAAGCTGGGCAATGCAGGGTTACCAGGCAAATAATTAAAAAAGGAAAGAAAGAAAGTGAAACATAATCAGTTATACCATTTCAAAGGAAGAAAAACAGTCGAATGAATGGTTGGATAAATATCGATACATCACAGGTACATGCAGTATGGATGGGAAATGCAAACGTATATGGACATCATGAGGCGGTTGCGCTAGCGCACATATACGCGCGCTCTCAACTATCTCTCCACTGCGCGCAACTACAGGGAAAGAATGCAATGCGAAAGCGCGCGGTAGGCGGGCCTTTATGTGGACGCGGCGATGGTGCGGAAGGAAAGGAACGAGCGCCTGTCGGAACGTCGATATAGCGGCGAGGAAGCACGGTCAGGGCGGGATGCCCGAAGGGTACCGTTGCGGGCCGCGAGAGACGCATAAACCTCGACAAAACACGATAGACGGCTCTAGGTAGACGGCAGATTACGCGTGGGAAGGGCTATGTTTCTGCTGTGCACGGTACAGTAGAATGCGGTATAGCACTTGACGGAATGCGTGCGGCCTGGGAGGAATGATGTTGAGACAGAACAGTGTGGAACGAAAACGGCGAATATCAAGTGTGTGACTGATCTTTGTGTGTACCCGCTCATTGCATGGTGCTAGCGCTCGTTCAGGAACGCCAGGGTTTTGAACAGCGCAAACTATCTTCATAGCTTTTGCACGGCATGGATGGTTTCTGTGCAGGCAGGCTTACACTGAAACAAAAGGCCTAGCGATACTGCTTAAGGAGAAAGCCTTAGGTGTATATGTTGGTGGTGCCCTTGGTGGTGACCTTGGCAGAACTGCGCCGTGACAAAAATGGCCGACTCTGCAAATAGTAAAATAACCTCAACAAATGCTTGGATTGACGTCACATTCCTCCGAGAGGTTCCTGTAAACAAAGTAAATTGGTGGCTTTGAAAAGAAAACTTGGTACCCTTCAGTCTGGGTGGGAATCTGGCCCAAGCCTCCGGGGTGCCAGACGAGCACGCTTCCCTGGAGCTACGGCTGCTTCTTTTATTAAAAAATAAAGCTACGGCTGCTCCACGGTTCTGGCTTACTAAGGGTGTGCCTAGTGCGTGCCTGATTGCACACGTCACGTGATCAGAGAGACGCGCGCATGCACTGCTTCCGCGTTCGTCGTAGTCTTCTTCAAGAGCTGGCTCCGACGCCGCTCATCATGCCAGCGTTCCGACGCTGCCCCTCCCTCTACGAAGGCGTTGACGGCACGAGTAGGTGCGGCAATTTTGGCGAGTTCTGTCGTGTGCTCCGATGTATATTTGCCACAATTCTTCATAAACGTATCTTAATCGTGACAAAAACTGTGCCAAGTTTGCAATCAAGCTTTCGCCACAATATTATGTTTTACAAACGTGTAACACTTGCTTCATTGTTTTTCCTGCAGCAAGAAAGGGTCGATTCCCGCGCGGGTTCACCATGTACTGTCTTCTATTCATCCGTTTTGATTATCTGTTTTCTCACAACTTTTGTCTTGAGTACCTTTGTCTTAAGCGAGTGCCTTGCCTTGCTCAAGTGTACTGTGTTTCGTTTCTTCCCGGAATCACCTAGACGTGAAAGTTCGTTTGCATTTCTTTTTGTAGAACGTGACTGCAGAGAGTGAGCGCTGGAGATGCCAGCCGCTGGATTTTAGCCATTATGAAAGTCGTCATTGCTAGAACAGTGAAAGAAAGAGTCGTTGCGCAACCAATGACAATGATGTCAGAGCTGCTGATTAGGGCTGTAGCCCCTGAAGCTGTTGCGATAGTATTTTAGGGACTTTTTTCTTTGAAATTCAACCATTTGCACTTCGGTATAAAACATGTGCAGCAAGTATGTTATATGCAAATCTATGTTTTATTGAGTTCGATGAATTCCAATGGTGATCTATGGTGCGGGCCGTAGATCGACAGATGATAGTCAGCTTGGTGGCTTGAGTGTACTCCCATTTTTGGACTGTAGGGTCACCTATCCAGGCACTCTGGTCTCGAAGGAGATTAGATCTTTACGTGTGTAAGCATTTAGTAGGTGGGAATTCGCCTATTTATTTATTTTGTTAAATAATATATCGGTCTGTTTCTTTTGGAGCATAAGATAAAGCATGAACGCCTCAGTAACGAAAAATAGCAAGAACCTTTTTCCATCGCAAGGTTTGCCATACGTCATTCGTGCAGTCTTTCTTCGGTAAGTGTCTATCTCTCCCTGCTTCTTCGTGAAGAAGCAGGGTAAGAGCCATGTGGAACCCTTCATCCGTATTTAACCATTCGTAGTTTGTGGGCTGGTCTGTCTATCCCGGCACCTGTTAGCCCTTCCTCTCTTGTGGCCTTTGTCCCTGCGCACAGCAATAGCAGATGGCCATCCTTTGTTACAGACGTGGGAGAAGAGCACTTTGGACACCTCACAAGGTATTCAAATCCTGGGCCCCAGGCACAGGTTAGTAAAAGGTTACGGCCGCCGCACCGCGAAGTCTCTTAAAGGGACACTAAAGAGAAACAGGAAGTTCAGCTGGAATAAAAGAGGGACCTTCAGGAATGCATGCATTTTTTGTTGGGTGCAAAAATATGAGTTATTAGCGGAGAAATTCGTAAACAAAGACCAAATATCTCTTCCTCAATTTCTCTCACCCCAGATTTGGCGCTGAAGCAGTGTCGTCACAGATTTCATTGCTGTCGGCGAATCAGAATGCGCCATGATACGTCACCGCTTGCGTAAACGGCTGAGGCACTGGATGCATCATGGCTGCATGCATGGTCGCTGCGTTTGCGTTCGCCGCGATGGATACCGTTGCTGCAGCTAAACCTTGCAACGAAGAGCTCGCCAGGGTAGCAGGACTGCATTTCAGCGATATTCAGTGAAACGGAGCGCGAAATGATCCTCCGTGCTCGAGCGGTAGGTGTTTCCGCGTGCGATGGCGGTGAGCCGCCGGCCGGGCCGGCGGAGAGCTTCGTTTTCGTCGACGGAAGGCGAAGCGTCCGGTCCGCCAGGCGACGATGTTCCCGATAGAACAAGCATAGAAAGTTGCGCACGTACTCGGTATGGTTATTTCATGGCTTTATTTAAGGACATTCAGCACTCACCGAGCCGCCAGTTTTCTGCTGCAGGGGCACCGGAAGGGGGTTTGATGAAGGCCGCATTGAGGGAACAGCTGCTCGAGAAAGGACTGGCCTCTGGGCACGGATACTTTCCGAGGGAAAGATTATACACATAATCCGAGGGCGAGAAATGCAGAGAGCACACCATCGGTTTCTCTGGCTCTTTTGTCGTTTTATTATCGGCAGAGCACTGAGCCATTGCGAACGCCGGGGAGCCGGGACCACCGCGCGACACCACATGAAAAGACACAATCGAGTCAACACTGCCGCTGCCCCTGAGAAAGCACCTTGGGCCATTTATACAGCCCTCAACACTACACACACGAGGCATTTTCTGGCTGTTTCCCGCGAAGTCAACGTTTTTTGAGCCACGCAACACGCAACCAAACACCGTAGAGCGGAACAGGCGCACGCGACGATGCATTGACCAAAAACGAAACTACGAAACTATCACGACCGGATGTATCGCCATGCCATTTTTTCTTATTTATTTAATTTTGTGCCAGACTTGTACTTCCTCGCTTGACACGGTTTAAAAAGTTAGCAAATGCTGTTTATGTACGTTTAAGGTGTATTTCATTTTGCGTTTTATTAACAGCGATAAATCGCTCTCGACCAATCGCGACCGGCCTGCATTTGTAATCTCCGACGTGAGAACGTGTAGTGCGGGAAATTCGAAGGGGCGTCAGCACCTATCCTTCAGTTTTTCGCTATTTTCTCGCCTATTAAACATCTGTTTGCAGTAAGAATGGTATGGCTGTGATCGTGAAATGATAATCTACTATTTAAGCTCAACTTCCGGTTTCTCTTTAGTGTCCCTTTAAGAGACGCTCTCTTAATCCGAGTCAGACTACAAAGAAGGGAGCAGATATACGGGAATATTAGGGCACGTTCGTGATGCCCTTAACTATACAAAGATATTCTGGTTGGCAGAGAAGGGAAGTAGGGGGGCTGTCAGGTGACTAAGCCGAGCAAGTTATCTTGTCGGCTATAATATTAGAATATTTGTGACTCCTACAATATTATAGTTGTAGTAGCACCCAATAGACTTTGATGGTGAATTGCGGTGAGTGACATGGGGCGTGTAGGAATCTCTTCACATATACTCATTTTTCCCACCTGTTTCAACTGCTTCATATCACTGAGCGGGTCGGTACATTGGAGATCTGAACGACGTCAGTGTTGGCGAAGTTCGAATCGACGTATGACCGCACTGTAGATGGGATCGAGAAGAGAGTTGATAAGCGCTGAAATTTGGGCAAATTTGTTTTGATTCATCTGTGGAGTAAATTGCGTGTAATGGCGCAGCAGAAGGAAAACGAAGACGGAAAATGTCGACGTCTACTTCTTTCACTTTCGTTTACTTGCTATACGCCAATACACAAGCAATATGAAGAAGAGATTGGTCGCTATTAATACGGCTCGAATTAAGAAACCAACGTAAAGGGACCGGGCAATTTGCTTCTATTCTACAACCACATAGCGTTGCTCGCTAGATGAAAATTGCGTTATAATATTACTCTCCAGATCCTCCTAATAGTTTTATTTTAACAGGTCAATATAAAGGTAGCTGTTACGCAACGTGGCGAGAAAGTGACTGAGCATATTGGCCGACAAAATGTCAGAGGTCTGAAAAATAATATGCCAGAGACAAAGATAATGTTCAAAGGTCTAGCCACAGAATGATAATTCGTCATTGGCCATCAGTCTCTAGAACCTGCGGAAGCGTAGGCTTATCTAGCCCAATTAGTATCAGGGAACCCGGATCACGAGAACGAAAGTACCAATGAATAAAAATGGGTTGGAGCGCATACGGAAGGCATTGCCAAGTCAGGTCAGGCAGCTAATCGCTATCTTTTAAACGAAAGGCTTAAAATATTTGCGTTCGAATGGTATTTACATATGAGGCAGAAACTCGGAGGTTAACAAAATCTTGCGAACAAGCTAAGGACCATGCATCAAGCGACGGAATGAAAAATGATATGCGTAACGGTAAGAGACCGGAAGACAGAGGTGTGCATTACATTAGAGCGGAAACAGGGTCAGCTGGTTCAAGGGGTAATTAGAGATCAATGGGAGAGGCCTTCATCCTGCAGTGGACACTGGTTGATGATGACGATCAAAAGTAGTCTCAGCGAGTATGAAATACCTCGTCTTAATTTAAAAAAGACAGCAAAAATTGAAGGAACAAAATGTACGACGTTGATGATGATTTCTAATAGCATCCATTGTCTGTGGTGGTAATAATAACAACAATGATGATGAAGATTTTTTATATGTTATCCTCTTTAAATCGAGGTGATGAGGTACAGTCACCTAGCATTTGTAAGCGGCTCAAGACCTATCCTTTCGTAACCTAGCGCTCTGCTTGCCTGTTTTACCTCGTAAGGTTACCTATGCCTCTGACGACTTCGCTCAAGTTCTTTCCTTTCATCTGCCGCAAATGCGAGATAACCAACCGCGTATGACCTTGATTAACTAACCCCCTACCTTTCTTTTTGTCTGTTTCTCTCTTTTTTACCAGTACTCCATGTTTCTTCCCAAGAATGCCCGGCTTGTCGTTTACGAGCGCGATCAAGCGGAGCTTTCAAAAGTGCATAATAAAATTCCGTGGCTTCCAAGATTTATCACCCGCGCCTCAGTGTTCTGCAATGCGTGCACTCTTGATCTGTCCCGTACCTCAAGCACACGTACACTGTATGTCTCCATGAAAGCTGCAGTTCCAAAAAAAAAGATGGCGCCGTCGCACCGCTGCATAGAGGCTGAGAAGACTGAGTCTTCTTGCGCATCACTGATGGATTCAGTGATGTGCAAAAGTGTAGGTTTATCGCTAAGAAGCTTGGCTTGCCGTGTTTCCGAGCAATATGGCCCAATATCGGCACAACATATCCGCGATCCAGTAGACAGTAGGCTACCCCACCTATGGGAGGCCTATCAGAATATGGAGATACGATGGCTCAGGCAAAAGCATAATCACAATTTAAAACGGGAAATGGCGCAAACGCTACAGATCGTCACCGAAGACGCGGCCGAGCTTTCGTCACAGCAATGGACTCAGATATGCAACTGATTTGATGGCAATCTATGTTGGAAGAACTCGTGGTCCCTTCTTCGCCATATGTTAGACCCATGCTCCTCGCGCTCGGGAAATAATAAGCAAATCATCAAACTCCTGTTCGAGGTAGCGAAACAATGGCTAGACTTTGAAGCTGCTCTTAAAGCCACACACTTCTCCGATCTAAAGCAGGAATCAACACCGACCTATAAAGGAGCCCCCAATTCAGACTTGGACGCCCCCCTCACAGAGGCGGAGGTATGGGCCGCACTAAGCAAACTTCGCACCACATCCAAACCAGGACTAGATGGAATTGCTAACAAAGCACTCCGAAATTTAGACACATTGGCCGCTCTCACCAGTTACATTGAATCAGCAATGGGAGCAGGGCACGCTGCCCCAGGAATGGAAATCAGCTAGGGTGACTTTCATCCCCGAAAATAACAAACCTTGTAGCTGTGAAGTCGCCTTAACAGCTACATGGGGAAAGAACAGCTCTTTCCCCCATCATGTTTGGCTTCCGAGCGGGACTCTCAACTCAGGATGTCATGTTACAGCTTAAGGAGGACGTGCTCGATCCCGTTGATAACGTTGCTCACTTCGCAGTTTTACAATCTCTCAGCGACCTAAACGTGGGCTGTATGTATGTTGCTGCCTTTCTCAGCAACAGGTCCATCTCAATCAGGCACATCAAAACCAACCCTTTCAAGCTAGGAAGCAAGTGAACGCCCGAGGGAGCAGTTCTGTCCCCGTTTCTTTTCAACATTACTCTTATCCCGTTAGCACGAGAACTTGACAAAATTCCTTCTGTCAATCACTACTTGTACGTGGATGACATCTCCATCTGGGTCAATTCGGGCAACCTTGGCGAAATCGAATCAAAACTACAGCTGGCTGTTGACGCTGTTGTTAAGCACGCCAATATCATTGTTCTAAGCTGCTCGGCGGCTAAATCAGAACTCCTCTATATGGAAGGACCTAAAAAAAAGGAAATCTCTAACATTCAAGTCACACTAGATGACACTCACATCCGCAGGGTTAATAAAATCAAAATCTTGGGTCTCAATATTTCTGACAATGGCTCCAACGCTGAGACCATAAAATCAATCCGAACTGCGATTCTCAATACAGCTTCATAAATTAAGCGCATCTACAATAGTCATCGCGGCATGTGGGAAGCAGACACACGTCGCCTCGTTCAGGCCTTTTGCCTATGCAGAATCACCTACTCCATCCCTTACCTCTACCTCACACCCACGGAGACCGAGCAACTCAACAGACTCATCCGCACCGCCTAAAAAACTGCTCTCCATCTCCCTAAATCAACGCCCACAGCGAAATTCCTACAACTAGGTGTGCACAACACCCTGGGAGAGCTCTAGAAGTGCACCTCTTAGGTCAATATTGGAACAACTATATTGCCACGGGTATCTGCCAATGGGGACGACGTTGAAGTAGCGCGGGCTTTTAGGTTAAGCGTAGAGACGAAGAAGACGCTGTTGGTTTTGTTGACAATTGATAAGGTGTCACCTTTGCTTGCTTGCTTGCTTGACTTTTAAAGGCAAGCAAGCAAGCAGCAAGCAAGCAAGCAAGCAAGCAAGCAAGCAAGCAAGGTGTCCTTGTTGGTGCTGCTCCGCGTCCTCGTCGATCCTACGTTGTTACACTGGTGGAGGCGCTGGGTAGTCTCCATCCTTCATGCTTGGCACCCCTTCGCGGAGCCAACGATCGAGCCCGAAATCGCCATTGCGCATCGAAACACCGGTCCACCGGTTCAGTCGCCGCCTACTAGGCCTAGCGCCCGAGTCCGGTCCCTGCAAGGAACCTCGAGAAATTGTTTGCCTCCTGCAACTACCATGGCCACCGCGGCTCCAACGCAAGTAACCCTGCAGAACCCTATTGTTCCAGAGAGCTTTCATGGTGATGCCTTTGAAGACGTCCAAGATTGGCTAGACCAGTTCGAGCGCGTCGCCAAGTACAACCAGATGACCAGCTCGGCGGACAAGCTCTCGAGCACCTATTTTTGTGTCAAGGACAATGCTCGTACGTGGTACGTCAACCGGGAGAGAAGCTTTGCCACCTGGGACGACTTCTCCACACAGCTGCTGGATACCTTTACAAGCATTGACAGGAGGGAAAATGCGCAGCGGCTCCTTGAAATCTGCATTCAAAAACCCAATGAGAGTGTTGAAATGTTCTAAGAAGACATGGCCCGTATTATCCGTAGGGCAGACCCTGACATGCCCGAGGAGCGAAAGCTGCGGTATCTCTTGCGGGGAGTGAAAGAACAACTGTTTGCCGGCCTTGTGAGAAATCCACCGAAAACAGTGGCGGAGTTCACAAAAGAGGCCACAGCTATTGAACGGGCCCTACAGCAACGATACCGCCAGCATGACACGAGTAACTCGGCGGCGAACACTTCCGTACTGGCTGCGAGTAACGACAAGCCTCTGCGTGAACTTATCCGAGAGGTTGTGCGAGAAGAGTTTCGGCAGCTCGGATTTGTTAGTACGGGTACGGAATTAGCGCCAGCGGTATCTTTTGTAGCTGATGTGGTCAGGGAAGAAGTCCGGCAAGCCTTTTCATCGCCAGACTGTGGTAACGCGCCTCGGCGCCTTACTTATGCGGAGGCTGTTCGCCGTCCAGTCAACGTAACTTCGCCGCCGTTGACACCCACAACGAGACCATCACCTACGCTACAAACAGAGTCGATATCGTCAACCCCGTCGACTCTACCGACCTCGCCGATCACTCCACCACAAACAATGCCGTAACTTCGACACACGCACGCCAACCTTGGATCCATGGACAGTTGCCACCGAACTATCAGCGTCGGAAAACCGATTTGTGGCGCACCGTCGACCGCCGACCAGTGTGCTACCATTGTGGCGAAGCTGGACACGTCTATCGAGTTTGCCACAAATGGAATAACTACCGCGCCGCCCAATATCCAAGCTTTCCTGCCAACTACGCCTATTCTCCGTATGACGGTCGACGCGCGTACGACGCTGCTGTGAACGTCCAGCCACAAAATACGACGACTCCCCCGATCACGTTCTCCTTCGCCATCTCCTGCGCGCTACAATTAAACCATTCGTCGCAGTTTTGCCGACGTCACTAGGGGCAGGTCCCCTAAACCGCGACGGGGAAACTAGACGCAGTGACCTCCGGGGGCGAGGTTGCCAGTACTCGAAGTTCTCCATATCCCCCATTATAGACGTACGACGATGTAAAGACTCCGACGAATGCAACGACGAATACGGCGAAGACGGTGAATGCAACGACGAATACGACGGACTCAACTACGAAAGACGTAACTGAAGTCGTCAGCGCCGACCTCATCGTTCGCATTGACGGCCACCAAGTAGTCGCTCTTGTTGACACTGGCTCCCATTTTTCAATCATAAGCTTACAGCTCGCCGACAAACTAAGCAAGGTGAAGACGCCGTGGCACGGACCCAACATAAGAACCGCCGGAGATCAGTTGATGACACCTGTCGGGAAATGCACAGCCCGAGTCTTAATCGCCGGTTCAACCTTCGTCGCCACCCTCGTCATTCTTTCTGAGTGTTGCAAGGAACTATTATTGGGGATGGATTTCCTGCATGAGTACGGTGCCGTGATTAACATCCGCGACAGAAGCGTCACGTTTGCCACGAACTCGGATAATGTCACCCATGAGGAGCATCCACAAAGTCGCTTACGTATAGCTGCAGACAACGTGATACTTTTGCCGCGAAGTTGCTCTCTCGTACCCGTGCACTGTGACAGCCTGCAGAATGGGACTGGAGTCGCTGAACACATCAAGGCGCTAGCACTGAATTGCGGCATCTCCATTGCCAGAGCACTTATCAATGTACTGGACGGAAGCGCCGAACTCTTGCTGACGAATTTTAGTAAGGAGCGTCGACACATTGTGAGAGGCCCGGCTGTCGCTTATTTCAACGAAGGAATACCGATAGAAGACTGCCACTTAGCACAGGAGACGACATCTACGATCCCCACATCTGCGCCTATTGTAGACGTTAGTTCGATGTTAACGGCCGTTGAGCGAGACCGTCTTCTTGAGCCCATCAACCAGTACCAGGGCTGTTTTTCATCTGCGTCAAGAGTTGGTCAAACGCCACTTACCAAACATTACATCATTACTGATGTCCACGCCCGACCTATTCGACAAAACCCTTATCGTGTGGCCCCAAAGGAACGCGAGGAAATCCAAAGACAAGTGAAGACGATGCTGGAAGATGGCGTTATTCGACTATCTAACAGTCCTTGGGCTCACCTGTAGTTTTAGTGAAAAAAGAAGGACGGTAGCCTGCGCTTCTGCGTCGACTATCGGAAGCTCAATCAGGTCACAAAGAAGGACGTTTATCCACTGCCACGTATTGATGATTCCTTGGACAGGTTGCGAAACGCGTGCTACTTTTCCTCAATGGACTAGAAAAGCGGTTATTGGCAGATCGAAGTGGATGAGAGCGACCGTGAGAAATCCGCCTTTGTGACGCCTGACGGACTTTATGAACTTCAGGTCCTTCCCTTCGGTTTGTGTTCAGCGCCAGCAACATTTCAGTGTCTAATGGACACTGTGCTCTCTAGACTGAAACGGCAAACATGCCTGGTGTACCTGGATGACCTGATTGTCTTTTCCGCGACGTTCGACGAACACTTACGAAGGCTGAAAACTGTTTTTGAAGCCATACGATCTGCCGATCTCACGTTTAAGCCTGAAATGTGCCATTTTGGTTTTCAAGAGCTCCAGTTCCTCGGTGACGTCGTCAGCAACCAAGGAGTCCGACCTGATCGGGATAAAATTGCTGCCATCGCTAATTTCCCGACCCCATCAGACAAAAAGGCCGTGCGACGTTTTCTGGGACTATGTGCGTATTACCGGCGATTTATTGCGAATTTCTCGCGCATCGCATGGCCCTTAACACAGCTCACCAGAGAAGATATCCCTTTCACTTGGGGCGAAGACCAGCAGCGGGCATTTCATGAGCTCCGGCAACGTATGCAAGCGCCTCCCGTGCTTGCACACTTCGATGAAGACGCCCCGACGATATTGCATACAGACGCTAGTAATGTCGGCCTAGGGGCGGTGCTCGTACAATGGCAGGACGACAGCGAAAAGATGATCGCTTACGCCAGCAGGACACTGTCCCGAGCGGAGGCTAACTACTCCACTACTGAAAAAGAATGCCTCGCAATGGTATGGGCCGTTCTGAAATTTCGTCCGTATTTGTACGGTCGGTTTTTCACCGTTATTAGCGATCACCATTCGCTCTGCTGGCTCAATAATTTGAAAGATCCTTCCGGCCGGCTCGCACGTTGGAGTTTTCGACTTCAAGAGTTCGACTTTACGGTCGCATACAAGTCAGGAAAACGGCACGCAGACGCCGACTGCCTTTCTCGGTCTCCTGTTGGGGCGGCAGCACAAGAAGATGACGACACGGTCTTTCTGGAACTCGTGAATACTGCCGATCTTTCACGCCAGCAACGGAGTGACGTTGAATTGCTGCCGCTGATTGATTACCTGGAAGGACGAACCAACAGCTTGCCGAGGCTATATTCGAGAGGGCTGGCGTCATACTGCTTGCGCCGCAACGTACTCTACAAGAAGAACTTCTCCCCTAGCGGTAGCAACTGCTTACTCGTTGTTCCCTCATCACTTCGACGTGAAATCTTACACGCCTGCCACAACGAGCCGACCGCTGGGCACTAGGGCTACACTCGCACATTGGCACGGATTCGGCAGAATTACTACTGGCCGAGACTTGCTGCGGTTGTTAAACATTATGTTCAGACATGTCTGGATTGCCAGCGCCGCAAACCGCCTTCCGTCAAGCCAGCCGGCCTTCTGCACCCTGTTCAGGTACCTGCCACACCATTTGCAAAAGTAGGCATGGATTTTCTGGGCCCCTTCCCAACGTCTACTGCCGGCAATAGGTGGATAATCGTCGCCATTGATTATCTCACTAGATATGCCGAGACAGGTGCTCTGCGACGGGGAACAGCAGATGAAGCGGCGCAATTTTTTCTTGGATCCATCGTTTTAAGACATGGCGCTCCCGCCGTAGTCATCACGGACAGAGGTACTGCGTTTATGGCCAAGTTTTTGGACATCGTTCTCCGTTTAAGTGGTACCGCCCACCGGAGGACCACGGCCCATCACCCTCAAACAAACGTGCTGACGGAAGGACTCAACAGGACACTGGCTGACATGATAAGCATGTACGTCGATGTAGAGCACAAGAACGGGGACGAGGTTTTACCCTATGTCACCTTCGCGTACAATACGGCTCGTCAAGAGGCCACTCGCAAGACACCCTTCAGCCTCGTGTATGGCCGTGAGGTTACGGCAACATTAGACGCAATGCTCCCTCATGAATTTGATGACAACGATACGGGTGCTGAAGACATAACACAGCGAGCAGAAGCAGCTAGGCAGCTTGCGCGTTGGTGAATCCACGAACAACAGGACTGTGACGCCAGATGCTACAATCTTCGGCACAGACCCGTAACATACAACATCTGCGACAAAGTGTGGGGCTGGGCACCTATTCGTCGGCCTGGGCTCTCTGAAAAGCTCCTGCGCAGATACTTCGGGCCCTACATAGTTTTTCGACGCATCAGTGATGTCACCTACGAAGTCGTTCAGGAGGGCTCTCACTGTTCAAAACGCCGACGGCATTTGCCCGAGGTCGTTCACGTGCTTCGTATGAAGCCGTACTATGAAGACTGACAAGACTGTGCAGTTTTTTTTCTTTATAGCAGTTTGCCAAGACTCTGTCATCGGGACGATGATTTTTTTTTCTACAGGGGGAGCCAATGGAACAACTATATTGCCGCTGGTATGTGCCAGTGGGGACGAGGTTGAAGTAGCGCGGGCTTTTAGTTTAAGCGTAGAGACGAAGAAGACGTTGTTGGTTTTGTTGACAATTGATAAGGTGTCCTTGTTGGTGCTGGTCCGCGTCCTCGTCGATCCCACGTCGTTACAATATCATAGGCTATCACCTATGAGTGTGAGTGTCAGTGATACCTGCATTGTATCACCTGACACTCACACTCACTGTTTTCGGTCAGTGAGTGTGAGTGTCAGCCCGCAACAGAAACACTGAAGCAGTCACGGTGCGACTATTCGTCGTCGTCTTCAACGTGCCATGGAAAAACATTGGAGCACGTCTGCTTCACTAAAACTACGACAGTAGTTTCGTAGGCTTATGTTCTGACGCGCGTCAGCAGCACACACATCCGGCAATGCAAGTTCAAAGCAATGCAAGTTCAAAGCAATGCAAGTTCAAAGCCCATGCCTATCTTCTCCGGCGAGCTGATTGGAGGCGCAAAGGCCAACGGCACACTAACATGGCTGCATTTCCGCCCTAAAAAACGTGACGTCAGGGCCTCTCTTACTTTGCTTTTTTCCTCCATGCTTCGCGCGAAGTCAGTGAAAGCGACATCTGCTGGGGCACTTTGGCGATATTAGCACACTGCTGCCAGAGGCTAACCTCACAGAAGAGGGCAAACAGAGCTAAGCACAAAACATGGTAGGTTCCGGTGCTCAGGGGAGAGCTGTAGGATGCCACCACGCGAAAAGATGAACACTGCCGAGAGAGGAGCCGCTAACCAACACCTCGTTGAGGCGAAGAGGCAGTGAACCGGAGAAAAGGTCGGCAAGCATGAGTGGAGAGACGCTCGGCTCCGGACGTGCCACCGTTATGGATGCACGAATACGCTCTGTAATTCCGCGCAGTTGTGTTAGAAGCTACAGCTAGTTTTGATCACGCGTAGCCCCGTTAGACAGGGCTGCCCAGATTAGCCCTGAAATGCGGACTAATCTAATAGGTGCTTCGACTCAGAATTCATAACACCCACAGTGCAAGTGAATAAATGATGAAGCAGGAACGAAGAAAACAAGTGCAGAAGAAGGTAAGCTCCGAAGGCCGTGCTTTCCCGGTTGTTTTCTTTCTGACTACATCAATGCTTTTCCTGTGAGTTTTCCTATGAGGCTATGTACATCAATGCTTTTCCAATGATTTTCGTGTGAGGCTATTTGCGCTACACGTGTAATCTATAGTGAGTAATGATAGCAACGAAGTAGCAGAGATGAAGCTAGGGCCGTGGGTATCTGAAAGACTGCAACGCCTTTCGCAGTATGGTGGGCCTATAGTTGACTCGAGCTCAGTGCTCGACGCACAATGCCATGTTTCTGATTTGCTGCTGACATACACTCTGCTAGTTGTTATAAAGGTCGTTACTTAGGCTGAAATTATAACTTGAATATTTATGGGAAAGAGATGCGCAGAAGAAAAAAAGGTGTTAAATTTCAACAAATAATGTGTCACAGACATGACTACGTCGGCGCTTTTGTGTGTCGCTTTTCGTATTAGGAATGATAGAATGCGGTAAGCCTGCAGAAAGTTAATATTTGTTGCATTGATGGAGTGTTCGCTTCAGTATGACATGCTCGCGTTGCATGAGGGATTGCTGGTTTTTTGTCAGCGTTGAAATACTGCGCACGTGGGTTTGCGCTTCGTACACGCCAATTGTATCTGTGGCGGAAGTATCCATGCATTCAGGCAGGTTACAGAAAAGCTGTTGCTAACAAGCAACAACATTGTACCTTAAGGTTAATACACTTGCTTTCTTTGTTGTTATTATTGCGATAGCAATTATATGAACACTCCAAAGCGGATTTCTGCCGTCGGCGTCGGCGTCGCCGTCGCCGTGAGGTTCCGCATGATGTCAACGGTGATGAAATCGTCGCCGCGCTCCGGACGCTGTATTTGCGAGTGAAAGGGCACGAGGGACGCGCGCTTTCACGGGGAGCGAACGCACGTCGGCGAGCAAACGCGTGTTCTGCGCCGTGCTTCCTGAAGGGCTGCAGAATTAAGCGCCACTTTTCTCCTTTACAATTACCATATATAGAACGCAAACGCGACTTCTTCCGTCACGCGAAAGGCCGTGGATGGACGGGAGGGAGGGAGGGGAGGCGACGTTTAGCTGCGGCACCAAATGCGTATATATAAAAACGTTGCGAGGTGAGAAGGTGGGTAAGATTTCCGACGCTGTTCGGCGAGTGTCCCGTGCATTCTGATCTCGTCGAAAACCTCGGAGCCGCCCCCAGAGGCAGCGGCAACAGTCACCAACGCCGCGCGCGTTCGGTGGGAACGCGAGCAAACGCCGTCGGCGTCGACAACAGTTCTGCGCGTTGCTGGTGCGGCTGGATGTCCAAGTTTATACAGCTGATACAAACCACCATGAAGATCCCATCATGAGCAGGCAGATTTTCGAGGAGCAACGCCTGACCAGACGGAAGTACTCTCCTCCACATCTCAAGCTAAGCAGCCAACAAGCCAGGGACTGGCGCCGCCTTCAAACCAACACTTCCCCACACATATCGAGATTGCACACAATGTTTCCAGAGGTATACACAACCAGGGCATGCCCCTGGTGCAACGAACACACAGCCACACTGACACACATTACTTACCAGTGTACGGAGCGCCCAGCCCAGGCAGTATCAAGGCTGGTGAGCTCATCACAGACACTCACAACGTGGTCTTGGGAGGCACGGCTTTCGGAGCTGGCACTGGGAAGCCAAGTGGCGACCCTGGACCAGGCTCGGCGAGCCGCCGCGGCCAGTGTGGCTCTACAACAGCGCTCCACCCGAGATTAACCACACTGCTCTTCGTACAATAAAGTTTATTCATTGATTTATTCATATGCAGCTGATAAAACTACTATCCTTACTCCGTATAGATCTCTACTATTTTGATATCGCAATTGATGTTTCGCTTTTCAGGTGAAACTGCGACAAACATTTACAACCAAACATCTTCTATCTGTGGTTTTACGTGCTAAAACCAGTTCTGATTATGAGACACGCTGTAGTGAACTGCTTCAGAATAAGTTCAACCACCTAGGGTTCTTTAACATCCACTACAACAAAGCACACGGGCGTTTTTGCGTTTCGCCTCTTTAAAAATGCGACCGCCGCGCCCGGGATTATATCCCGCGACCTCGTGCTCAGCAGCGCAACGCCTTAGCGACTGAGCCACTGCGGCGGGTACTTGAAGCAAAACACAGAAAAATTTAATGCAATAGAAAACATATGCTCATTATTCTAAAATGCCTGTTACGATGTTATTGCTCAATTCACATTGTCGTCACATAGATGGTCGCTGCAGCGCTGCAGCACAGATTGTAGTAGCTCCTTGAGAACGATCATAATAAGGTTGTCATTAGAATGATGTAATGCCGTGTTTACAAGAGCTAGAAAGAAGGAACGGTGAGTCAACTGGTAGCGAATATAGGATCTCCAATTCGGCGAAATAAAGCTGCAGCGAAACGCATCATCTGGCCATCCATGAAGGGCGAACCTTGGGGAGCTTTGACTGAAGTCGCAGTAGCGGTGGCTTGTGTCGCGAGGCAAGATACATTATTGAGCTAACACTGGGGTGGCATAGTTGAGCGAAGCCAGTGGAAACGGTGCCATCTGTGTACGCGGCACATTTGCTTTCGAGTAAGACCCTCTTTTCTCTACACAACGATACCAGAGTCAGGTGCGTGGGTAGTATGATCGGAAAGATACAAGCGACACAATTTTTTCGAGTTCGCGTTACATTTTGTTACATAGACCAAACGTTACATGCAGTTTTAGCAAGTGGCCCTCCATTCTGACCGAAATGAGACGTGTCATGCTAAACACTTCAGCCTCTGGGATCCCCTTATTCTGCTTGCTCAATTCGCATACCGATTAGGAACAAAACGCAAAAGCCACCAACGGCCGCAAGCAGTGTAAAAATTAAACTTGACACGCCTTTTCACCTTAATGTATGCGTACTACCACAATGACAGACGTGGATCAAAATAAACGTTAGTTCGCTCTTTCGTACCTACTTGCTTCTTCTGCAGCGCAAGTGCTGTGGCTTCGAAAAGTTTCTGCTCCACCTAAAAATAAACAAAATGCTGCAGTAAATGAGGCTATATAGTCTCGTGCTGATGAGCATAGTCGCACGTTCACTTCGAGCTAGGAGTGAGTTCAGTGTGATGCATCCTGAGTAAGACACCTGTACTGTGATAAAGAACCTCGCGCGCTGAAATTTTTTCTTCAAACCTCCACTACGGCGTATTCCTTAGCAGAGGAGGAGTTTTGAGACCCGAAACTGTCATGCATAAATCATTTCTGCTTAGCCGTTAGACCACCACAGTTTTTGCATTAGCAGCGACGCAAAGAATTATTTATGCAGTTTAGTTTTTTTATTTAGGGTAACTTTTCTTTCTCCGAGTGTCTTGAGAAAACTTCCATGATTGAGGGTACACGCGGAATGCGCAGCAGCTGTTGCTTACACAACGATATCGAATACATGATCACCTTTTATCACGTAAAAGCTAGAGGAAATGAGATTCATGAGGCATTACGCAAACGCGCAAACTGAACGAAGTGCCTCTTTTCCCCCTGAAGTGCTGTGCTGTGGAACGTCAGGACCTTTTGCATTTACAATAAGATGTAGGGTTTTACTTGCCAAAACCATTTACAAAATGCGAGTCATTGCACACTTATCGATGGTGCTTCGAAATTCCGGACGTCTACTATTCCTCGTCGTCTCAGGCTGCCAAGTGCTGCTACGTGTTGTTGAAAGTGACGCATACCGGCTCGAACATTTTCAGGGTAGCGATCAAGGCGTTTGAGGATAAATTAAGGCAGTCTTGTGCTGCGCTGCAGAATTACCAAATTTCTAGCGAAGCTGTTTATTTTGAGCAGTGGAAATAAGAGTTTCAGTTGCTTGCCCGTATAGGAGTGCTCCTTCTGGAACATTGCCCGCGTATATCTCCAGCCCTTGTTAAAGCAGCTCTGAAGTCTGAACCACCCACCGGGCTTGGTGAAATACCATAGTCCGCTGGTAGCACACGCTGCTGTTAACATCTCAGCCAAGTTTTGCTGTCGTATGTGGTGCGTGGAGCTCGCAAGCGGAGCACGAAGTCACCTTTTTCTCAAGCGCTCTCTTTTTAACAATTACACCCGAAATTCTAGCGAAGGTGTTTATTTTGAGTTCGAACACTCGTGAAACTCCATATCGCTTGCCTACGCAATTTACTGCAAAGGCTGTAATCAGTCCAGAAACTTTGAACTTTGCCTACACATTACACATAATGTGCCCCTTATTTCTGACAAAAATAAGCAAGATATAGTTTGTGTAGTCCACCGAGACATCCAAGGAAAACGGAGAAACCAGCTACGAAAGTCGTACGATCGCATGAACGTAGGACAAAAATAACAAGGCTTCACCTAATATTTGTGATGCTCTAATGAGGCTATGGATATTAAAGTGCAGTGAATGTTAATGCTGCCTATTGAAGTTCGCTGGTGCATTTTAATAAGACTTATTGTTGGGCTAGTTGGTACTTTCCATTAAGAATAACTTTTCGACACATTTACCTGTGCACAGCCAATCCTATAAATGTAAGGCTAGATTGTAAAAGATCAGCATTCTTGGTAGAAGCAACGAGGTGCTGGCACGAGAAATTCTGGAGGCATATTACATAAAAAAAAGATGTCTGCATTAGCGATACTTCAGTGGTGTTGCGCGGCGCTGAGTTTAAATTTTTTAAAGTGCTTTTTAAACTAGTACATGTTTCTTTTTGACTCATCTATGGTGGTGTGATGCGCGGAACCTTGCCTCGCATGTGTTGCTTGGCTATATATTGCGATTTTTTTCTCGGAATAAAGTTAGTTGCTAGTGACGCTCTTTCCTTTCGCCTCTCGTTTTCTTGGTGTGTTGCGTCTTTCCGTTGTATGACGCTGGTGCATTGCATTGCACTTCTACAGCTGACCGAATGGGCAATGCTCAAGATTCATGGAAACCCCAGTGGACTGTGTTGGAGCCAGGGGAGTGTCGTTTCCAAGTGACGAATAACATCATTTTTGCTTATCGTTGAGGAGTTTGGCTCGTCCAGTGAAGTCAGATTCTCTACAGCGAGCTCAATTCATAGAAAATCAAATGAAGCCTATATTCGTGCTTGCAAGGTTCTCTGAGGTTTGTCTATTGCATGCGGAATGTGATACCGGTGAAATGCTGTAGTTCTCACGCCATGATTTTAGTTTACAATTTTAAAGAAATAGTTCCCCATCCTCGAAAAAAAAATCAATGCATTGTACCATCTCCAACAGACAACGCTACACTCGACATCTTAAATGCTACGAGTACCAAAAATAGGAAGAAAACATTTACACTCATATTTAAATAAGCGGCACGCCCATGGGACAAATTTCACATTGATATGACTTCAGTGAAGTAATTCACCTTTTACAACGCTTAACTTCCCGCTCTTGAAATTGAAAGAGATGTGGTGGGGTTTATCAATGGCTGTGAATAAGTGCCACAATAACATAAATGATCCATTGTTTACCAGAAATGTGTAAATCTTGGAGCGGCTGTTGAGATTGATAAATTAATCACAGGATACACGTTTATATACATCTGGTATATACTTCTGTTATATACTTATGTTATTGACTTCTGTTATATACTACGCTATTGTATCGTACTGGACTGGTTTAAACTGTAATGTACTAAAGATAATCACATGAAGTGTCTGGATACCGTTTCATACGCATTTTAAAAGATGATTCTTTATCTTAACCACCTGAGTACAGGTGGTACGAAGGCGACCATTACTACAGACCATCAGTATTGCAGTCGACAGTAAGGTAGGCTACTACAATGCCGATGTCCTCAGTGAGCCACCATAAGTTTTTGGCAGATTAATAAAAGAAGTATAAGATGGAGGCTAAACAAATCTGACCTTTGTTTTTATATCGAACATTTTAGATAGCGTCTTTCTTGTCCTAAACATATTGCGGCTAATAAAACAACACTGCGGCAAATAAAACAACACAAAACATCACCCTATTGATGTTGCTCTTCAGCTTAGAGAAATGACCTCTGTCTTAGTTCCCTACAAGTGATATTTGGCGAAGCATAACACAAAACGTGGTAGCACCTTCGCGCGTAGTCAGTGAAAGCGACATCTGATGGGGCACTTGGCAGAGGCAAACGTCATAGAAGAAGGCAAACAGAGCTAAGAACAAAACCTGGCAGGTTCCGGTGCTCAGGGGAGAGCTGTAGAATGCAGCCGCGCGAAAAGAGGAACACTGTTCAGAGGAGCCGTTAGACAACAGCTCGTTGAGGCGTCGAGGCAGTGAACCTGAGTAAAAGCAGGCAAGCATGAGAGGAGAGGCGCTCGGGGCTCCGGATGTGCCACCGTTAGGGATGCACGAACGCTCACTGCACTTCCGCGCAGTGCTGTTAGAAGCTACAGCTAGTTTTCCTCACGAGTAGTTCTGGTAGACAGGCCTGACCAGGTCCGCACTGAAAAGCGGGCTAACGGGTGCTTCGACTAAGAATTGCACTAAGCCGACAGCGCAAGTGAAGTAATGAAGTGGGGAACGAATAAAACAAGCACTGTACGTATAAGGCAGACTCGGAGCACTGCCCTGCAGCGGTTGTTCTGTTTCCGCCCACCTCAATGCCTTTCCTGTGAATTTCGGATTTCGCGTTTGGCTATTTGCTTTACACGTGCAATGCACAGTGAGTCATCACAGCAGTGAAGTCAGAAAGATGAAGCTAGTGCGTGGTTATCTGAAGCACTGCAACGCCACTCGAATTAAAGTGAGCCTATAGTCGACTCGGACTCAGTGATATATGCACAACGCCATGTTTATTACTTGCTCTGGACTATAGAGTCTGCTAGCTTTTATAAGGGCAGGTAAGTCGAAATTAGAACTTGAATATTTACGGGAAAATACGCGTAGAAACAAATGACGTCTTGAGATGAAACTGCAAATGTGCCACAGACGTGACTATGTCGGTCTTTTTATTTACCGTTTTTCGCATTAAAGCCTGATAGCATGCAGCAAGCATGCTGAACACTACTACGCGTTGGCCTTGTTCTGGTGTTTGATTTGGTATCACATGCTCCTGTTGCCTGACGGATTACTGGTTTATTGTGAGCACTGAAATAACGTGCACTTGGAGATGCGCTTCATACGCGCTAATTTTGCCTCTTGCGGAATTATTCTTGTACTTATATATGCCTGCCACAATAAAGCTGTGGAAAACAAGCAAGTAACATTGTATTGTAACGTTAATAAATGTGCTACTTTTTACCATTTGAACAACAACAGAGAGAAATCTAGAGCAATATAAGAACTATGACACATTTTCCGAGAATCGCTGTTACAACATTATTTCTCAATTCACATTGCCCCCGTGCAGATGATCGTTGTATATAGCACTGCAGCACATATTGTTGTAGGTCCAAGAGTATGATCATCATAAGGTTGTCATTGGAATAATGAAGTGGTGTGTTTACAACAACTGAATGGAAGGAATGGTGAGTCAGCTGGTTGCAAATATAGAATCTCCACGTCGGTTGACATAAAGCTGCAGCTAAAAGCATCATCTGGCCATCCACGGATGGGCGAGCCTTGAGGAGCTGTGACTGACGTGGCAGTAGTGGCGATTTGTGTCGTGGTGCACCAGACATTAGTAAACCAAAGCTGAGGTGTCGAAGTTGAGTGAAGCCAGCAGAATTAAGTGGAAAGAGTGCTGGCCAATCAAAATGAGGGGACTAAAGATTGGCCGGAGCACCGAAAGTAGATGGTGCAACCCAGCGAACGTGTTCTGCAAACTTAAAGTGCGGATGTTGATGCTTGTACTAATGCTCTAGGTCTAACGGTCATTGCTTCAGACTTATCGTAGCCGCGCAACTGCTTGTTAAAAATAAATTCTGTACGACCATTTTCTTCATGGTTAGATAAATATCGATACATTACGGATACGTGCAGTATGGATGAAATAAAAGTCGCAAATTTCGCCTGAAAGCGAAGCATCGATTGCGATAGCAAATTAGTAGGCAGCTATACGAAGTAAGAATATTTGTTTTATTGGCCGTAGAAACTTGCAAACATCCGCTTGCTAACTAAATTAACGAGCATGGTGTCACGCGCGTCTTGGTAGACATGAACACATCTTGCTCGATGACCCCGGAAACTCGCTGTTAAAACTCGGCAGCCAGGAAGCGCTGCAGCAGCAGCGAGCGAATGGGCCTTCGTGCTGTCTCTGGCTTGAAAGCGAAACGTCGAAAGCACAGCGCATGCTATAAGCTACCGGCAGTGGGCGTACCCACTGCTGTTGCCCACTTCGCAGATCACTTTGAAGATGAGGCCCACGCGGGCACGTACTTTGTCAACGTCGCAGATCGCTGTCGAGCGTCACGCAGTAAGCAGCAGCCGGAGGAGTAGAAGCCCCCACCTCCTCTCTCACCTCCCCCCCGTGCCTCGCGCGCCACAAAAGACGGCGCGCTTCCGCACCGCCTTTCTTCCTCGCGCGCACGAGATTGAGCCGCGATCGTCGGCTAACCCTCGCAAGCTTTCACTCACACATACAGTGTAGGGCGCGCGGCGACGAGGTTATCGTGTTTGGAAGTCATACGCAACATCACGGCGACGACGACGGTAGAAATGCGCTTGGAGTGTCCATATTGCCACGCGTTAGTAACGCTAGAGAACGAGGACGAAGAAGTGTTGTTGGCTGCTGCGGCCGCAGCATTTGCTATCGCATAGCAATTGCTATCGCAATAAAATGCAAAAGTATACGCATATTATGACGCGGTGGTGCTAGTGCGCTTATGCGCGGGCTCCCAGCTATCTCAGCAATGCGTGCAAATATCAGAAAAGAATGCAGCGCCAAGGCGGCTGTGAGCTCGCCTTTATGTTAAAGCCGCGATAGTTCGTAGCGAAAGGAACGACCGCTTGTCGGAACCTCGATATAGCGCCGAGGAAGCAACAGCGAAGCACCCCATTCGTGATTGACTTTTGTGTCTACCCATTCACTGCTAGTCGCGATGCTAGTTCAGGAGCGCTGGAGTTTTTTTTATAGCGAAAGCTATGTTTATAGGCTCTGCACCGCACGGCTGGCTGCTGTGTGCACACGCTTGTACATTTTGACCATAGGCGTAGCTGTGTTTTTTTTTTTACAGCATGAGCTGTTATGGGCTCATTCCAATAGCCGTCTCGGTTCGCGACGGCGTCCGGCGAACGTAACCGCTATCGCTGGAAATGCGAAAAAAGTACCCGGTTCCAACCGGGATCGAGCCCGCGCCCGCTGCGTGGGAGCCAGATACTCTACCACTGAGCCACGCAAGGGCTTGCTATAGGGCGCCGAAAAAATGCACTTTGAAGCAGGTGCAGACGATCCGAGTCTCCGCCAGTATGGTGGTGCCATCTAGGTAAGACGCCTGCAAATGCATCGTGCGCAGGCACAGACGATGAGATGCCATTCAGACGAGGCGCGCAATAAAAAAGAAACGCGATGCCCAGCCTCTTTCCAGTATGGTGGCGCCATCTAGTTAAGATGCCTGCAAACGCAGCGTGCCCGACATGTAAGTTGCAGTTGTAAGGCTTGATCGGGCCCAGCAGAGTGCTGTGCAGAGCGCATTACAAGCCGCAGCTCACCGTCAACGCCGTGCGGACTGTTCAGATCGTTCTCGTCAAAGCGAGGCGAACAGACTGCCGCGAAGACCCTGTTGTACGTGGTGCCCAAATTGGAGCTACTCTTGAGCCGCTCCACCAGCTTACGCTGTGACTGTGGTGCTGCACGTGCCGCGCAGTCCTGTGACTTTTTTTTTTTTGCTGCAAGAAGGAGGGCTCAGTTTCTGCACCGGCTCACCGTGCACAATCTTATTCATCCCTTCCGATTTTATATTTTCTTATTAGAACTTTGGTTTTAAATAGATTTCACTAAAGCGAGGGCCTTGTTATGCTCAGGCATAGATTGTTTCGTTTCTTCACCGGAATCACTTTTAATTGCATGAAGACGTTAAAGCTTGTTCCCATTTCCTCTTATGTAACTTGACTGCAGAGAGGCTTCCTCTCTGCAGTCAGGTTAAAATTGCTGAGGATGCCAGCCGGGTGCATTTAACTGCTGTCAATGCCGTCATTGCTAAAACAGTGCAAGGAAAAGACGCACTAACGCCTGGGTGACGTAAAATACGACTGTTTTCTTTTTGCCGCAAGTTTTGCAAAACGCGATATTATGCTTCAATAAATGCATGCAGTCTGTCTTTAGGAAGTTTCTATCACTGTCTCTCCTTCTTTGTGAAGAAGCTGTGGAATTTATTGTCCATAATTGACCATCGATACCTAACTTCTAGTCTACAACCTCATAGCTGTATAAGGGGCTTGTGGAAGCTATTGCCCATAACTAACTTCTAGTCTACAGCCTCATAACTGCATAAGTGGCTTGTGGAACTTATTGCCCATAACTAACCGTTTATACCTAACTTTCAGTCTAGAACCTCATGGCTCCATTACAACGCTGCACATTACAAAATGTGCTGCGTTGATGATGCAAATTTCTGATGGCATTCATTGTTGATGATGATTATGATGATGATTTATTATGACATCTTCTTTAAATAAAGGTGGTGAGATATAGTCACGTAACCTTTGTAAACCACTTAAGACCATACTTTCGTAATATCGCGCTTTATTTACCTGCTTTAACTCGTAAAGTTACCTATGCCCTGTGACGAGCCACCCAAAAATTTACGTACCCAAAAGAATACACCAATGTGACGCGCGTGACATTGGCGTATTGACAAATAATGTAATTAAAGGGAAACTGAGACATCCACCCAAATGTAGCAATTTGCTACAATGGAATCCCAACCGGTTTCCTCGAAAGAAAGCCTCGCAGTTGAAGAAAAATTCGTCCTGGTCCGGGACTCGAACCCGGGACCACCGCCTTTCCGGGGCAGGCCGCTCTACCATCTGAGCTAACCAGGCGGCTGGCAGATGGCAGGGCGAAGTGGAATTTGTCGACAACTCGAAGCAAAGGCAAGTATATGACGTAATAGTTCAGCGGAAATCCGCTAGGTGGAGATAAGTAATTAAAGGGAAACTGAGACATCCACCCAAACCCGGTTTCGAGGAACCCGGTTGGGTTTCCATTGTAGCAAATTGCTACATTGGGTGGATGTCTCAGTTTCCCTTTAATGATTTATCTCCATCTAGCGGATTTCCGCTGAACTATTACGTCAAATAATGTAAGTGCGAGTTCAGTTACTTAAGTCGATGTTCATGTGAGGCTAGGAGTAGCGCTCCGTTACGAGTCTCAGCGTAGCTAGGATACAACGATGAAATATATCGTGCAATGTGTGAAACAGAGCGTTACGGTAGGCCATGGGCACCAAACGCCGAGAAAATTTAGCTGATCTGTCACACCATAGTGGCCTTGATACATACGGATGAGGTGCAGTCGCAGTCGCTGCAGTCGGAGATAACGAGAACTACTACGTAGCGCTTGCAAGACGGCGATTTCAAGCTGCACCGTTATGAAATTCTTCAAGTCTACGGCTTACACAGGGGAGCTGATGTCAGCTATCCGGGAGGGTGAGTCAGCAGCCTCATTTTCCGCACTTTTATTACACCGTACATCAGTAGTAAGTTCGGACGCGCAGGCCATTGACGATGCTCCCGAGTGACGCACATTGTGGAGTTGGATCGAAATAAGTAGACATGAGAATTATGGTTCATAAGAAAATAAAAAGTTTGACCTTCAAAAACATGTCGGAAGTACTGGATGATGGCCTAGATGGCAAAAAGCTAGCGGCTGACGATGCTGTAGCGTGTACCAGTTGGCTGAAGCTTTTGAGAGAAAAATCCCAGAGGGTGGTACTCGACGTCATTGAGTTGCTGAAGAACCGCGGCGATGGCCATGCTTGAAGCATCCACTATGACTCGAGTTGGAGCATCAGACCTGGGATGAATGAGAAGCAACGCGTCTGCGATGACTTGTTTTGCGGCCGTGAAGGCGGCCACGGCTTCTCAAGTCCAGAGAACTGTCGCACATGGGCTGCTTGCATTGCGAAATAGGTAATTAAGCAGCTGCAGGAGCTTCGCCAAGTCAGGAATCAAACGCCTAGGGAAATTGACGAGGCTCAAGAACCTTCGCTACAGGCAAATTGCTGTCGGTTGCAGAGAATCCCTCACTGCTTGAATGTGGGATGACAGACGGATTCCCAATGAAGAGATGTGATGGCCTGAGAACTCCAGCTCTGAAGCCACGAACACACATTACTGGGCATTCACGACGAGGCCAGATGGTTGCAGGCGTTGGAATAATGCATGCCGGTGGTATACATGGTACGCTGGAGTAGCATTCGCGACAAGAATGTCATCGATGTAGGCAATTACAGTTGGGAGGCCGCGCGCCACCTCAGCATGAACCGTTGGAAAATTAAGTTACGTTACGGAGTCCAAAAGGCATCCACACGTATTCAAACAGGCCAAACGTAGTTGTGATGACCATCCTAGGAATGTGTGCGTGCTCCACGGTTATTTGAAGGTACGCTTTAGCAAGGTGCACATTACTAAAGATAACGCAACCTGCCAGGTTAGACATTAAATCCCGGAGGTGAGGGCGGGGGGGGGGGGGGGGCTGTAGCTGTCGAGGAGAATCTGAGGGTTGAGGGCGCGGTAGTCCCCGCACTGGCGCCGGTTTGCCGGGTCCTTCGGTACGAGATGCAGTGGCGAGGCCCAGACGCTGGGTGATGGGCGTATTATTCCCACCTGTAGCACGTGGTAAAGTTATCGCTTGGCTATTTCCAATCGCTCGCCAAATAGAAGACGTGGACGGGCAGTGATAGGTGGACCACGTGTAACGATGTGATGGGTCAGAGCGTGCTTCGGTGGCTTGGTAAGGTTGCAGAGCTTTCTGAGATCTGTGAACTCGATGAGCAAGTTCTAAAATGGAGAAATCGCGATCAGCGTGGTCTGCGACATCGCGCCCACTGGCATATGCATGCACGAGTGCATATGCATGATCGCGAGTGCATATGCCAGTGGGCGCGACGTCGCAGACCACGCTGAGATGGAGAGGCGGGTCATGCTGTCGGTAAGGCTATGACGTAGCATGCTAACTTCTAATTCGTAGTGTGACAGGTTGTCGGATCCAAAGGTGGGGTGGACAACATCGGCTATTATGAACACCGACCGAAACGCGCGACGCAAGCCCAAGTGCATAGAGAGTTTAGTTGGGCGTCCGCAACCACCCACGTACGCAGCGCGCGAGGTATTGCGTACGTAGTGAAGCGTCCACGCTAGAAACGGCAATAGTTGGCCGGACACAATAGTTGAGAAGTAGATTGCTGACTTGCATGGTAGTGTGCTAGTTAGGGCCGCCATACGCCACCTTCTGGAACTGTGTAGCCAATTTTAGCCACCACGATATCAAACCACAAGCAAGTCAAGCCACAATTGCCTATCTGCCACGCAGAGTCCCGCGTTCTGAGAATTGCAATGCAATCAAGGCCGGAGCGAGAATACGCGAGAGCGTCCCGCAAAGCCCGCAGAGCCCGCAACGGACGCTACGCAGCTTCTGAAAAGCTGCAGGGTCTACGGAGGGCGTGGACCCTGCGTGTTCCTGCGTACTGCGCTTGCGCACTGTTCACCTTCGCGGGTATCCTACGTACGCACAGAGCTGTTGCCGACGCCCAACTAAAACTGTCCAATAGTAAATGAACGCAGGCCGTACGTCGCTATGGATGAAGTTAGCGGCGCGTAGCGTTTGTACCGTGAACCTGAGCCGGCAATCCGCGCTGGTAGGTGGTAGCATGCACACTTCTCCCGTTGTCCACCAGGAACCTCGTCCCCGAGATTCGGTCGATGTTTATGAAGAGGCGGCCAGGTTGATGAGAAAGGTCACAGGCCACCATCAGTGATCCCGCTGGCAATTTCCCAATCAGCTGCAATTGGAAGTGATTTTTAAACAGCGAAGCTGATAAAAGATTTTAAGAGCGGCTGGTTAAACAGCGCAGCTGTTCAAGCCAGCCGTAAGTTGTGGTGCGTATCAAGAAACTACAAAGAAAGTAAATAAATTTTTTTGCCGAGGTGGGATTCGAGCCCGCGTACCCCAGGTCCGAAAGCGAGCGTCGTGACCACTAGGCTACACAGCCACGCTTGCAGAACATGCATTTATGCGAACCATATGATTGCGTTCGAGTGTCGTCTTCATCCACAGCTGGCGAGTTCGCACGCTCGTGCTCTGCGAGGTGAAGAAGAGGTTTTGCGCGCTGTGAGAGCGAGAGAAAGAGAGAGAGAGACGCATTCGCGGAGCAGGTCTCCTGGAATGCGGTGTCGGGGTTGCATGCTGCGCTGTGCAACGCGCAGTGACGGCCGTAAGTCTGCGACACGCGAAAAGCACTCATCATCATGAGTAATAAGATGAAAAGTTCGCGCGCACTTGATGCTTCGCCTTTCAGGTGAAACTGCGACAACTTTTTTTTAGATGGGAACATTTCTTGGCGAACATTTGCCACTTTGACAGTATCTATCTATCTATCTATCTATCTATCTATCTATCTATCTATCTATCTATCTATCTATCTATCTATCTATCTATCTATCTATCTATCTATCTATCTATCTATCTATCTATCTATCTATCTATCTATCTATCTATCCATCTATCTATCTATCTATCTATCTATCTATCTATCTATCTATCTATCTATCTATCTATCTATCTATCTATCTATCTATCTATCAGCCTTGGCAGTAGCGGCGACGACCAGTGCGCATCGCCTCACGCGCTCTGCTACCTCTCTGCAGGTTGGTGGAATCTACAGATAATTTGTTTTTCTTTGTACTACGACGTCGCTGCTGCCAAGCTAAAGTTGCCTTTTTGTTTTGTTTTTTGAAGCTTACATTAGTGGAAGTGGCGAAAGACATTTAGAAGCTTAAAAAAGACTTCCGTGCCGTACTCTTTAAGCTCAAGGAAGAACTACGCCAAGAGCTTAAGACTTCGAATGAAAGTGTTGAACGCCGCATAAGGACTGAGATCACGGGCATATGCAATGAATAAAAAGATTCGAAATCGAGCATAACGTTCTCACAAAACGATATTTAAGAACTAAAAAGAAAACTGGATGCTGAAATTTGGAAGAATAATGAGCTGCAGAAAGAAAACGAGCAGCTGCAAGCGAGATCCATGGATCTTGAAAAAAAAAAAACTCAATATACAGAAAGACGACTGACGTAGTCCGAGCAATATTCACGCAATGCGAACCTTGAAATGCAAGGAGTTGTGCGACAAGATGGCGAAGTTCTGAATGACATGCTCGGTAACTTAGGTACTGCGATTGGTGAGCCGATCGTGGAGTCGGACATCGAATGCTGTCACCACGTCCAAACCAAAGCATCAGTTAACGCAACGTAATTGTGCGATTCAAGTCACGTGTAAAGCGAGACGCGGCACTTCAGAAAGCAAAGAAGGTACAGCTAACTAACAAAGACATGGGTGTCGATAGCACAGCTCGAGTATATGTAAATGAGCATTTACCGCCCGAGAACAAACGGCTTCTAGGCGCAGCCAACGCCAAAAAGAATGTTGTGTGCTGGCAATACGTCTGGACAAAAAAAAAAAAAAAGGCGTTATCCTTGCTCGCAAAACCGGCGACTCTGCAGTTGTTCGTATCCACAATGAAGCCGACCTTTCTAAGATGACGTAGACCACGTCGTCGTACGCAGTTACATGCATATTTCTCTTCAAAAGATGGATGGAACTGTTCTTTCTACTCCTACTCTGTTCAACAAAGCGTTTCCAGGCAAGGATGGTTGTTTTCAAATTACACATTTAAACATGCAATGTGCTTTGAATAAAGCTGAACAACTCGCTTCGCTTTTATATAGCTTCAGCACTCCCTTTTGACATAGTTTTGCTAACGGAAACTTGGTATCGTCATGATTGTGACGTCATACGAATCCCGGGATACAACTCCTTTTATCTTAATCGCACTTGGCAGCGTGGCGGTGGCGTCGCATTGCTTGCGAAAGAAGGCTGCACATGCGTTCTGCTATCGGAACACTGCTTAACTAACAGTACCATAGAAATGCTTACTGTCCAAAGTGGCCGATTTTCTTTTTCTGTCGTCCTCACGCGAACTTGTCTGATTTTTCTTTGTTACTTCGAACGCGAAATAACGTTCCTTTCTGATAATTTTTATCCTACATTGGTGGTGACTTTATTGTTGACATGGCGACCTACAACCCTGTTTAACAGCAAATGCTGGTCACAATTCAAAGTGCTAATTTTAATAACGTCATTACTCACCCGACGCGCGTGACGGCCAGAAGAGATTGTTTTCATTATCACAAATCATGCTACAGCTTCGCAGTCCGGTTGTAAGCCGCCGACATTAGCGATCACCTACCTGTATTTTTACGGGTTAAAGAAAAATCTCTTTCACGATGTCTCTGTGAAATCAAGGCGCCAGATCATTTCCAATAGACGACTTAAAACATTTAAGGGTCGCATTGCATCTGTAGATTAGAGTCCAGTTTACGGACAATCTACTTCTGAAAAAGCGTACAAAGAGTTCCTTCAACTTTTCCTGCCGATCTATACAACGACTGCTTCCCGAACATTGATATTTAACCTTGCAAAAAAGCATGCAAGCCATGGATGAGAGCTCGACTTATACGTCTTATAAGAAAGAAACACAAATTATATATTAAATTTATAAACACTAAACACCTTCAAATTCTTGCCCAGTTCAAGTCTCTACGCAACAAAATTAACAGCGAAATTCGTTCTGCTAAGAATGCCTATTACAATAACTTATTTGATGTATCCCTCTCACGCAAACCAAAATATAAATGGAGATACTTGAATCTAATATTAAATAGAGATATCCAAACCGAGGGACTCAAATGTTTCACCATAGACGGGCATAAACTATGTGGCTCAAAGCTAGCCGCTGCCTTCAATAAATTCTTTTCCCAAGTTAGTAGAAGCAGTTACAATCCCAACTTTACTTGTTTTCTGCATGACGGAACACAAGAGTCACTATTTTTTGAGCCAACAGACGACAATGAGGTATACTGTACCTTCAACGCCTTACACGATAGCTCTAGCTTAGACGCATTTAATGTCTAAAGTAGGCCGGTAAAATATGTGTTACCCTTTCTCGTTACATGTCTAACACATATATTTAACACTGCACTGATCACAGGACAATTTCCCGCAAATATGCAGCTAGCACGATTTGCAGCTATTTATAAGAAAGGTGATAGGAATATTTCAAGTAATTATAGTCCTATATCCATCCTTCCGTATTTTTCAAAGGGACTGGAACAAATAATTTGCTGCCGTCTCCATTGTTTTTTTCTCAGGCACTCTGTAATTACTGACCGTCAGTCTGACTTTACTGGGAACAAATCAATGGAACACGCACTACTTGACCAAAAATAACATATACTAAATAACTTTGAATCCCAACTACTTACATTAGGCATATTTGTAGACTTCAGCAAGGCATTCGGCAAGTTTAACCACGACGTTCTTTTTGCAAAACTAGAAAACTACGGTATACGCGGACATGTATTAATGTAATAAAAACATTACTCCATCTCCCGCTAAAGGGAACCATGTGTGGATGCGAAGCAGCGGGGAGATGGTTAGCTTGAGCGGAAGTGAAATCACCCACAAGTACGAAGGGCGCGTGGCTCTATGTCTTTGTGTACTGTACCATCGCCTTTTCGAGGTAACGTTCGACGCTCCCTCTGGAGATGTTGGGTGCGAGATACATTGTCATGATGATGATGTTGTTGTCATTGTCAAAGTAGAGTATAACGGCCGAGTGCTCTCCATTGTGTCCTTGGCTGGTAGGTTGTAGATCTAGGTAGTTTGCGTGGAGATGGCGTTTGGCGTATATCGCGACACCACCGGCGGGACGTTCTGCCTCCTTAGTACACACGATCACTCCGTAGCCGTTGATCGTCGGTCTTGCGGCGTTCCACGTTCGAGGAAATCTCGCTTGAACCACGCGTTCGCGCCATCGGTCCCCAGCAGTTCATTCAAGCGTTTCGTTGCCTGCGCCGCCGACTCACGTTGCCTCGTCGCTTCGGGATTCGCCACTCGACGTTTGCGTTTCGATTCAACTTCGCGTTGCTGCGCCGCCTCGGGAAGAAAGAGGCACGCGCGCTCCGTCATTTTCATACCGCGGAACTACCGTGGCTCCCCCAGCGGAGTATGTAGCTGTCGCACCACCTGTCGTGCGAGCCGCTCCGTAGAGTAGAGGATTCCTAGAGGAGAGAAAGGAGGGAGCGTAGGAGAGGAGAGAGTGGAGGAGGGGACGTGCATGCGCTGTGGGGGTGTGGGACGCGGGCGCCGCTTCGTAGAGTAGAGGATTCCCAGAGGAGAGAGAGGGGGGAGCGTAGGAGAAGAGAGAGAGGAGGAGGGGACGCGCATGCGCTGTGGGGGTGTGGGACGCCGCGGCACGGAAGGAGGGACGGACAAAGCCCCCGCCATAAGCTGCTCCGCATGTAAAACATACTTGGGGCGCTATAACGTAAAATGATTCCAAACCATTTTGATTCCAAAATCCTGACGTCAAATTTACGTAACCACCGACGCAAGCATCGGGCGGTGACCCGCAGCGTTGTCTGAACAACCCAATCAAACACTCTCCTCGTTTATAGGATGTCACCTTTGTTCGCTTTCAAAACCAATAACATTGTCGACACTCAGCGGTTTTAGGGGCGAAGCTCCTTAGGGTGTGGGTCTGTCCCTCCTCTGTAGTATGCAGTAGTAGTAGTCGTCGTCGTCGTCGTAGTAGTAGGCAGCCACGTCTACTTTTATGAAAAAAGTTGTGTCCGTAGCGCGGAATCGAACGAAGGACCCCTCGCTTCCGAACGCGCGGCGCTAACCACTACGCCACGAAGCGCACATGGACACACGCACCACGATGACAATAAATACCAAACATTAACAAAAGACTACGCGTTTCTAACGCGTTTGTGCTAGCGCGTTACGGCCCGTGTAAGAAGCTGGTGTAAGACGCTGTGGCCTCTCCGCCTTATCTCCGTATTCATAAACGCTCCTCGACTTGACTTGCCACCGCCTTGGGCAGCGCGTTAGAAACGCGTTGAAGGCGGTGGCAAGTCAAGTTCAAGTCGGGGAGCGTTTATGAATACGGGGGTTATACTCTCTCAGCAGTCATGTGAAGGCGTCGGCAAACGCGGTGCACCTTCCGGCATGTGTAAACGGCTGCGTAAGACGCTGTGGCCTCTCCCCCTTACTAGAGAGTACTGCACGTTTCTAATGCGTTTGTGCTAGCGTCCCCTTAAGCGGGAGATGGTGCAATTATAATGAAGGGCGCTGTTATAAAATAGGAATGACGTCACATATGGCGCGTGTCATTGGTGGAAATCAATCGTTTGATTTAGTGCGGCGAGACTCAGCGAATTACACGGAAGATTCACGGTTTACCGATGATTCCCTCCGGAGCTTCGCCCACTCATCATCATTCACCCCGTGGATATGCGGTGTTCTTTCTTATGTAATTGGCTGACAAGAGGCGAGGAGCACGCTCTAGTGGAGAGGATTTCGATGGGGCCGAGCCAGCACAGTGAAAATAGATAACCGCATGAAGAGGGTGGTGCCGGCTTCTCCGATTGGTCCGCTTCGCCTTACTTAGCTAGCGGTGGCTGGTCGAAAATCGCGGCGGCGTGAAACGGAAGGATAAGAATGCCGCTAAAACGGATCCTCAACAAGGAAGAGTTGACAGAGCGATGTGGTATGCATGCCGAAAGGGCTCGATAACGTTTTATTGCCCAGCAAAAGGGTTTATCATGCGCAAATAAATACATGCTCACCGGAAGGTGCGAGTAGCGAGGGCCTGAGCGATCGGCGGGCAGCCATCTTTGATTCCTTTCGGAACGGGGCAGTCTGTGGCTATTCAGAAAAATTTTCAGTTTTGTTCGGCATATTAATGCATGGTTTTTCGCGTACACGTCATATTGACGTGGTGAGTTTTCGCGGTTTTGTGACGTCGCGTGACAGACAGGCGAAGTGGGCGTAGCCAGAAAACATTGGACCAATAGCAGAGAGCTACTGGTGAAAAGACATCGAATCAGGAATGATTATTTTTTGTGCGGTTTAATCATGCATAATCAATGTGTATACGTTATATCAGATGGGGAGCTATTGCGGTTTTCTTGACGTCGCGTGACAGACAGGCGAAGTTGGGAGCGGCCCGAAAATGTTTTGACCAATCGTGGAGGCTGATTGCAGAAATTGGAATCAAAACAGTTTGGAATCATTTTACGTTATAGCGCCGTTGGACTCCCGTTTGCAGTTTGTAGTAATTGTAAACTGCTCGTCTGAAGTCCTGCAAATCAAAAATGGCGTCCAAAAAGGCAGTTTATTGGGACCTCTGCTCTTTAATGTTTACGTCAATGACATCACTAATATCACTAATGAGGCTAAATTCATTAAGTATTCAGACGATACATCCCTGTTTTTTTCGTCCGATAACATTCTGAAAATAACAGGCACTGCTAATAGGGTTCTTTCATTATTGGCGAAATGGTCACTTTACAATTCACTAAACATTAACGATAGCAAAAGAAAGGCGATGATGTTTCACCCGAAGAACAAGTACATGTAAAATCCACAGCCTCTAGTTTTAAATGGTAGTAATATTGATTATGTCAATGAATTTACTTCTCTTGGTGTAGTTTTTACTACTACATTGACATGGGACGCTCACATAAATAAAACTTGCAATACTATTTCCAGATTTGTTGGATTTTTTTCACGCAATAGGCGTAATTTACCCGTCAAGACTAAGCTAAGTTTATATTACGCTTTCTTTTACTCGTACCTAAATCACTGTTTTCTAGTCTGGGGTAACACCATTGCTTCGAATATTCAGAAATTATTTGTTCTTCGGAAAAAAAAATGCTCCGGATAATTGCTTATACCTCGTATGATGCCCCAAACACTTCCCCTATGCCGGAAATACAAAATTGCTGCTGTAAATAACTTGTTTGAATGCAGGTTTGCCTGTTAAAAAAACGATAGCAAAAAATGATTCCTTGCTTCATCACAAATTAAAGGTAACCCCGCATATTACGCCATATGAATCCAGAAAACGACATACTTATATATTACCACGATGCAAAACTAACTATGGTTTCGCTATGTTGTTGTACATATTGCCCAAATACTTAAACACTCAATTCTATGACAATTTGTGCTATATGTCATTTCATGCTATTCGAGACTCGTTCGTCGCTTAGTTCTTGTTGACCTTATATTCTAGAGCATTCGCCTTTTCTTTTATAAATGTAATTTTGCACGGTTTGACGTGAACTCAAATATTTTTCGTACTGTGTATTTATTATGCGAGTATTCACTACATGTTTTAATTGCATTTGAAGTTGTATGCATCATTGCATAATGATATACGCAACTGTTGTACTAACAATGTCCGAGTGATTTCATTGGATTACACATATTGTACCTTATTATTGCTGCACTTTCTTTTTTTCCTTTCTTCCTCCTGTCACAACTGTCAAGGTGTTAAAAGAGTTCGAGAGCCTTGTGTTAAGAGAGTTTAGTGTTAAAAGAGTTCAAACCCCCAGTTTGTACTGCACACTGTATTGCAAACTGAAATAAGCTTTCCTTGATTGATTGATTGATATCTATCTAGCAGCCTACGTCTTGGTGCTCTCATGGTCGTTTCGTTAACTTGGTATGTACCCAAATTGGCATAATATGACAAGAGTGTACGACGAACATAAATCATAGGTCATGACGTGAATATCATGAGATGCGTGTCATGTAGGTCATGAAACAGCCGCCTATGTATTGGTGCTCTCATGGTCGTTTCGTTAACTTGGTAGGTACGAAAATTGGCATAGTATGACAAGAGTGGATGACGAACAAAAGTTATAGGCTATGACATCAATGGCTGGGTGCTCTCATGTTCGTTTCGTTAACTTGGTAGGCTCCCCGCCCACGGCTTCGCATAACATCGATTCCCACAGGGCGTGGGATCCTCCGTGCGTTTGGTGTTGCTCTGGAAGATCCTGTTTTACCAAAAGATTGGGGAGGTACTGGAATGACGTGAGGAGTCGTCGCACGGTCAAGAACGGCGCCTTGGGTCCCGAGAGTGCTGGTAACGTGACGGCGTCTGGAGAGTGGCTATTGAAGCAGTGAGTTCGTTGATGCGCTCCTCTAACCTTGAAACAGCAGAGGTGTCTGGGGTCTCGGAGGCAGTCGTTACAGCTGGAGAGATGATCTCGTAGACGATGTCAGCAAACGCAGCAAGACTATCGAGGGACAACTCGTCCAGAACAGCCTAAACGAGGTGGACAGACTGGGGCATGAGCTGCAGGAGCAGCCCCTCGAGTAAGGTAACGTGTAGGCTGATATCGCTCTCACCCGAAAGCTTCCGTATGCTGCTGACCAGCAGGGAAGGCCACCGGTCGTGGAGCTGTCCACCGTTGAGAAGCTGCTGGAAGCGTATGCGCTTGGCTTGCATTGTGCGTTCCAGAATCTTCTGATTGAGTCTTTGGTAGGGTGTGTCACCCAGCGGCTCGACATTAACATCGGACACTTTTTGAGCCACATCTGATGCGAGAGGTGAGAAGTGGTCTCCGAGCTAAGGCGGCGAAGATGGAACTGAGCCTCAAGCCGAGCGAACCACACTTTCGCGGTGTTTCGGCAAAACGGCTGCACTGAATCGTCGCCACGTTCACCTGGTTTGCGCGGGAGGCGGTTGGGAGGTCGCCTGCCGGTAGAAGTTAGGGTGAGCTCATGTCTGCGCCCGGAGTCACCACTGTAGGAACGGCACACAAGGGCATGACGTCGAACTCCGAAGCCTAACTGCCAGCGTGTCGTGCTCGCGCGCACGCCCCGAACCACAGATCTTTCTTCTCGTCTCCCTTTTATGCTTGGTAATTCTGCAAGCCTCCTTTAGCTGTCGGAAGAGGATGCCACAGAACTGAGGTTTTAGAAGCATAAGTCAAATTTCAACACTAATAGTCACCATCGCAAATAATGTCATAAAAATTCAAATTTCTCCATATTTTAATGCTGAGCCATATAGAACAAATATTTTTAGACAAACTAAAAACAATGACGACGTATGTAATAAATGTTCGTCTTAATGCTTATTCAAGCTTTATTATTATTCAGGGAACTCTTTTTGACTGATAATTTTAAACGTCCTGGATAAAAAAGAGCACATGACATACACCGTTCACTGTGTGCAATTTCTTGGCACTTGCGCCTTGCATCACCGCAGATATCGTTAAAAAATCTCCGCCGCCACAAAGTAAGGATGTGCAATGTATTATAGTACTCAATGTGATATGCCAATAGCGCTGTTATTGGGCAATGATTGGACTTCGCTATCGTTTTACACGTGCACAAACAATAGAGCTGCAACCTAGAGAGCTGCCTCCCACCCGTCCAAAAAATACAAATGAAACAAACAAACAAACAAGCAGAGGAAAAACTTCGGTTACCCGGTACACTTTTATTCCCCGCATTCATTTTGTGTTTAAACATAATACTGCTCCATCAATTACCCGTACAATGTTTTTCAAGTATAAGAGGCGCTGCAATATAGCTCGATAGGCGAAGTAAATCTCTAAAATTATTCTTTCGTTGTGCGAGTTTCTCATGTATGAAGGCGCTTTACTGAGTTTGGTTTAAGCACAATTTTGCGCAGCTGCGAACTACTTCGCTTTTAAGAGAAAACGCTTAGATTTTTTCTTGCAGCTCGGACAAACCAGCAATGAAGACACTAATTTTCGCAGTCGTCATTCTTGGTGCAATTGGTAAGAAATCTGCATCAATTCTATATGTTGAGCATCACAATTGCGGCTGTTTGGGCTTGTTGGTTCTGCATAATGATCAATTGAATTGGTAATTAGTTAGCGCTCGATTGTTGTCTCTTCACTTTTTTGTCCGTCTTTGCTTTTTGCGCTAACATTTGTCATGATTCTATATGTTGCTTGTGCCATGTCTTGCTGATAAGGTGATAAAGCGCCGCTATCTTATTTATAAGCATCCAGTGCAATGATAGTTGAAATTGTTTAACACTGTTTTCTCTAGCGGTGACGTTGCTGAAGAGAAACAGGTTGCGTCGGACACAGTTGGCACTGAATCGCGGCGTCCGGATGGGCAAAATGAACAATTATGTGTAAACGTACATATCTCAAATTTTCTACGAAGTGCAAGCGTAAATGTATATCAATGATGCTCCGATACTGTGAGGTGCACATATGAGCTGGTTGATCACATATCGTGGCAATGAAACAGCGCAAAAAAGGGGTAGCAGCTTAATTGACCGGACATTGCTAGCAATGTTTGGCTATTGATTGAGGCGACCTAATATATAAATCTAGAAACATGAAAGCCACGGTAAGACACGGTAAGCGTGCGGCAGAGCACTTCTGCGCTAGCCGACGCTTGATTCGTCTCGCAGGCTTAGCGTGAGCAACACGATATCTTTTGAAAGCCCAGTGTGAAAACCAGGCACGCACCAATCTGTGTCCGGAAATGCGAGCGCAAGTACGTAGCGAGCTGCGCTAATCCAATCCAGAGGTAAGATGAGGACGGGGAGTATTCCCTCGTAGTATGACGCGAAACGTATGAAATTACAAATTAGTCTAATACCTACTCAGTGTAGAACTTGTACACTTTAAGAGGCTTGTAAACCACGTTAAAATGACGAATGATATTGTACTAAATGTATTTATTTTATAACTTGCTTGTGCCTGCGATGCACTCGGTGGAACGACAAACAAGTGAAAGAAGGCACGACCATGCATCGACGGTATGATCACATGAGCGCCAGTTTGTCGACTGCGCATATGGCAACGCCCAAGGGATGATAGCCGTCTAGAGTGAATCTAGATAAACCAATGAAACTGGAGGCGCGCCGACGGACAAACATTGTCTTGGTACCATTAGGTCTTTCATCTTGGGGCGTCGCCAGAGCTCGTAAAGATGCTGAGTTTCGCCAAACTCGGCGCATCCTGCATAGCAGCCCAGGAAGGATTTCTGGTCGCGCCGTGAACGACCAGGCGCATGCAAGCCAGTTTGTCCGGCAGAAAAGCGAACGGTGCATGAACTGATAATCAGTCAGTAGGTGAGGAGAAGGAGAAGAAAGAGCATTGAAACAGTTATGGCCATCTTTGAGCTATCACACTGTTCACCGAGAAGTTGGGACTGGAAGGCCTTATTGCGCTCGTGGACAACGGCACGGTACGATGGCCAGCGCGAAGCTCTCGGTAGCCTGTTTTATGGACAACGCTTCTAATTTAATTTAGCTAGGTGTCCGTGAGCAATGCCATCTAAGAGTTACCACTTGCACAAATGAGCCAGGCGGTGAAGTAACTCCGTAAAAAAAGGGATGTCAACGTTAGTTCCTAGGGCCAACAGACAGCAGGTAAAAAACCGTAAAACTGTAAAAGCAGGTAAGGAAATTGTCTGCGCCAAAGCTCCTTATGGAGCAATAAGGATGTAAGTTGAGCGCGTTCACACTTGTTTACTTGTGTCAGCAATGCGAATTGTTTTCTCGTGGTAAGCACAATTTTAAATTGTTTTGGCCTGCGCATCGTAAGCACAATTGTGGCAGTGCAACATAGTTTGGGAAATAGCGCAAGTTTTTCAAAAACTATCGGTCCTGTTCTGTGCGAACGTCGCGAACGCCACCAACTGCTACCATTGAGTTTCATTTCTCATACAGATTAGAGTTCTCCATGCCGTGAATTGAGTGAGTTCTCCATGCACCACGCGCAAGTGACGCGCCTACCAGTGAAGCGTTAAATCAGACATCAAGGCCGGTGTTTGGTAGTGATGCCTTTGAAGTAATAATGCCTTTTCGAGCTTATCGCGCTTTGTCAGTGGTCGGAGCGACGGTCCGCTCGCGTTATCAACGGGATCCGCCGGCCCTGAGTGGTGGATGATAAGCCTAGAGTAGAATAAGTCATAATGCCTCGCTACAAAATCGCGGCCCAGGAAGAGCACAGATCCAGGTGTTGCAACCATGAAGTGATGTGTATGCCCTTCATTTAATCAGATATTTTGTTACAACGCCAAGAAATTTCCGCTGCGTTCATCACTGATGCACTTCTTATTCTATTCCTTGTTTGCCCGATGAACATACAGGGCCGCGAGTTTAGAGCAATTCCTTCTCCGACGATATTCCTTTTCGCACTTTTCGCGCTTTGTCAGTGGTCAGAGCGACGCCCCGCCCGCGTTATCAAAGCCGGCCGTGAACGGTGGATGATAAGAGTGGCATATAATCGAGCGGAAGGCATAGCTACAAAACACCGGCCCAGCTGTGGCCTCGACGCCCGAGTCAGAAGCCCACTTTGTCAAGAAAATGCGGGCGCTGTGTGCGTTGTAGGTTCACACACAATTGATATGCAGCAAAGAATGACAAGTCATGGTACAGCGCAGCCGACGTGGCCCCTGCGACTACGCTAAAGTCCCTATATAAGAAAAGTACCGCCATCCTTTGATAAACGCCGCTTCTCTCGCTCCTGTATCTCCGATTGGACGATGATAGCGCGCGCTTTTCACTTCTTTATATTTTCTTTTTTTCCGCCTCAGAGCCACGTTGAAAGTCCTCTGCGCAGCCGCAGTCGCCGGCGGCGGCGCGCGCCCGGCCTGAAAGCTTCAACGTGCACTTTCTAGGTGCGCCACCGTCGACTTGGCTTTCGCAAGCAAAATGTAAAGAAAAAAGCGAGCGATTTAGGAGAGGAGGCGGCGGAGGAAAGAATAGATGGCGGTACTTTTCTTATATAGGGACTTTAGCTAGCGCGGCCGCGAAGCGCCCCTGCGTTATGGTGGCAAAACTGCGGGACATTCACACGTCCCCAGATTGGCTTTTAGTGGCTTTGCTTGTATGCGCCTCGAAAGCAAGTGTTCAGTATATTGATTTAGTTGCACTTGATACAGAGAGAAAAAAAGTTTAATTACTAATTGTTACTGGAACACGATATTGCTACATGCATATTGCCTGTTTCCTTTGGACGGTGCGCGCGGGCGTCCAATCGAAAAAGACGAACTGCTCCTTAGTCTCGAGCTGTCGGCTGAACGGGCCAGCACTGCAGTTGTTTTTATAAATATACGTTGTAAATAGCCTTAAGTGTTTAATCTCTCGTTAGCGTAGCAATAATATGCGCATTGCTTTGACACCTCTTTTATTCCTCAATTGGTGAGCCTGAAGAACCACGAGCTGGTTAACTGGCGATAAAGCTTTGTCCAGGGCGTGGCGAAATCCTGCATGTGTTAGGGTTATTTCCTTTTTAGCCTTGCGTTAAGTAAATTTTAGTTTTAGTCCAGCATTTCTGGTGTCTGCGGATTTTCTTAGCACGCTGTTTCTATCACATTGGTAACACGAATCGGGAAACTTGCAAGCAAGTATGCCTTTTAACGGCGATAATTGCAGTGTCTTCTTAAATAGGCATGTGCATCCTTGCAATTTTTCAACACAGGTGCATGAGCGTCGACCGCGTGGCGTGTCAGCGGCCTTGAATAGCGGTGAGGACCGGTGGGATCGGCGATAGCATATGCGGGCACGCACGGCTCCCTCCAGTTCGAATATTGAGCGAAGCTGTTGAGGCTGACAAGTTTCGGCGGTGGTGGTGGTGTCACACTGAAAAGTGGGCCCATTCTGGTGACAGTGCAGAAAGGGTCTAAGCTCAATGGCACATACCATGGACAAAAAAGAAGGAGAGAAAAAAAGAAAGAAAGAGAGAGAGCAGGAAACAGAAATAGAGAAAGAAGGATGAAGAAAGAAAGAGGGAGAGAGAGAAAGAAAGAAAGAGAGAGATAAAGGGAGAAAGAAGGATAGAGAGATAGAGAGAGAGAGAGAAGGAGACAGAAAGAAAAAACGAAAATCACCAGCCCTTCCCAGAAGGCCCACGACACGGCGGTAAGGTTAAACCTTACTGTCCCGACGTGGGAGCCGCCTGCGTCATCCTAAGGGTTGATCTTCAGGACCTGAATAAAGTTTATCATACCATACCATACCAGCCCTTCCCCTCTCGAGAAAAGGGGGGTAAGCAAAAGTTGTCGTGGGCTTACTTGACCTACTACTTTCCCTTGTCCTTCCTACTACTTTTTGTTCCCTTTGGTGGTACTTTTTGTTCCTTTTCCTTTTACTTTTGTTTCCCTTTCGTGCAACTTTTTCTTTAGTTGCGTTGAACGTTTCCTTCCCTCGATGCATACATTTAATAAACGTTTGTTTTATTACCGTGACATGTCGTGAACTTTCCGTTACCCAGACGAAGGTCAGACACACACGCGACAAGCTTCGCTTACCCCCATTTTCTCGACAGGGGAAGTGCTGGTGAATTTTTATCAGCTGTGCTGTTCCCTTCAGGAGGCCCCTCACCGCTACAAAGCTACCGACATTCCGTGCGGTCGACGCTCACGCGATATTACTGCGACCGCAATAAGAAGGACACTTCTCGCGCATTTCCGCTGTCGCCTCCATCGCCGCCATGATGTTCCCTATGAAGTAAAAATGCGATAACTTTCCGGACGTCTGCCGTATGCTGTGGGTGCGAGTGATAGCGTACGAGGGTGAGAAAGATAGTGGCTTGATGTCGCGCCCACAAGGAAGGAAGGCGGGTGTAACGCGCGCCGTCTTCCATCGCGCGCAAGATACAGGAGGGGGGGGGGGAAGGGTGTTGCGTTCTACTCTGACGGCGGCTGCGTATGGTGCGGCTGAGTGCGGCCGCATGGGCGCTATCTTGAAAGTGATCTGCCGTGGGTACAGAGTCTCTACGCGCCGAGGGCTGACAGCTTCGTTAGCCCTGTGTTCTCGCCGCATTGTTCGCATGGATGCCTGAGGCAGCACGAAGGGCAATTCGTTCGCTGCGGCCGCCGCGCTTTCTCACGCCAGCGCTGTGACTCATTGTCCGCGGTCATAGATTGAGATGAGTTGGCATGTGAAGCCAATGAAACGCAGGTGAAAAAAAAAACAAGAAAAGTAGGCCAACTTGTGCGAAACAGAGCGCAGGAAAGTTTGAAAATACCATGAAACAAAAGAGGTGCACCAGTTTGCGCTAATAGTGTTGTTAGCTTCATTGCTGATGCTTTGCGCAATTGCAAAATACCTTGTAACATTTGTTTCCGAAATAGTGTGCAAATATAGATTACCGTTAAGACATCCACACGAGTCTTTCTTAGCCATCCCATTCATTTAAGGTTGAAATCGCGTTGGCAAAATTTTAACCATGCGCAACTTACCAACTGCTAGGGTTTTTGTGAATGCCATTTGGTACAAAACCAAATTGACATCAATATAAACTTTGTCCATTGATATTTTTCTGCTATTGAATTGCAGATATGGTACTCCTAACGCAAGCAAGTGACTGCCATGAGCCGGCTAATGGATGTCCCAAGGTCGCGAAAGGCCAAGGTCAGGTACTTTGGTTTCAATTGCAACAACAGCCGGTATGTTACAATCTCACGACATCAGGCTGTCCAGGACATGGATTTTCAAGACTGGGTGATTGTTATAGCTGGTGTATTAGCGGTGACTGAGATGGCTAAAGATTTCATATAAATAAAATGCTGTTACGTTAGCTACCCCATTCGCACAATTTTTCAACTTACGAACTTTAACACCAATTGTTGCACTGACCTAAGTACGGGTGCCTTTAAATTCTACTTAACAGGTAACAAGAACTACCGGTGTCTACAGCAGGACAGGCGGCGAAGAAATTTGCTAAAAAAATCTTTTCAGGTGCCGCTGCAGCAGCGAGATAATGCTGCTTTCGAGCTCAGCATGGTTTTCGTCGGTGCAGCTCAGCTGGCATAAACTGCCGTGTTAATGTAGCAGCGGTGGTCTGTTGCGTGTTTGCGAGCTGTGGTGGAGCGATTGGTGTGATTTGTGACGTGCAGCTCGGTGGTGGGACGATACGAGAGCGGTGGTCACCATGCGTTTCACACCGCCTGGTGTGGAGCTGACGGCAACACGCGGTGAGCCGTGGTCTGTGGTGGGGCAGCCTGGAGACATTTCCGTCAAGCCGTTGCTGGGCACAACTGCCACGTCAAAGTGGTGCACCTCAGGAGTTCCGGCCGCAAAGCAGTGCTGGCCGGGCTCGTCGCTTGGCATACGTGAGCGGGCATAAAACAGCCGTCAAAGCTGCACTCCATTCTGCTCAGGACCGGTACTTGTGACCATCGAAATTGTACCACGACTTGGCGCCACCCCTAATCCGCCCAGCTACAACCAGCCATGTCGTGTAGTCGAGACAGGCATGTCGAGCACCGAGCGCGTTGGCTGCTTGAACCCTCAGATTGGGGTCATTCGGGAATCCAAGGAGCTCCGGTAGTTCCGAGGCCGCCGGTGATGTTAAGGTTGCAGGCGGGAAACCGGAGGTGGCCGAAACAATGTAGTTAAGCTGCTGCAACAGTAGCCAGATAGCTCGCATGACGCCCGTCCAGCTGCCGGCTGAGCTGCCCGTTGAGCCAGGGGCTGAATCCGCGCACACTGAGGCGGCAACAGCGGCCGCAGTTCTCGTGCTAACCGAACCAGTGGCCAAGACGCGTCAACGGTATCGCTCCAGACACGGCCGCTGGCGGCCGCGGTACTCATTTCAGCCGGAAACATGTCTAGGGGAGCGTGAACGGCATCCCTTAGCGGCCCAGAGGTATATGGTCTCCTGGGACAGGGATCCATCACATGGCAAGCATGGATGGCGTTACCTGGCCGCAGGAGGCACCCAGGACGGTGGGGATTCATGTCTAACGCAGCGCGGACGACATGCCTTGGCTGCTCCGAGATCGAGGTAGTGTCAGGTTCGGCATACATGACAAGGGAAGCGTTGACGGCGTTCCCTCACCGAAAGGACCCAGGACGACGAGATGTAGGAGGACGCAAGGCCTCCGCAGTGCTTTGCTTAAGGCTGGAGTGCCTAAAGACTGTGCTTTCATCGACTGCGCCATTGTAATTAGCCGTACAATTGGCCATCAGCCTGATGTAAACGTAGATGTAGAGCCTAAAGGGTTGTGGCCCATACCTACTCTGGGGTATTGGTCATAAACCGGGTAGTCCGGTACAACAATAAGAAAGTAGAATTATAAAATATTGTAACGTAGGCTGAAGACGGAGGCTTGAAAAAACGGACGCGTCCCTTTAATGGCGGGCCAGAAGAACGAGCAGGTTACGCGCTTCGTCGTCTTTCATGGCGTTGACCGTTGCGCGCGCCGTCCCGCGGTGCGGAAGCCCCACCACTGTGTCAAGTGCCCGCCATGCAAAAAGCGACCGTCTCGGTAGCGTCAAAAGTCCTGTCAGCGAAGGCGACGGCAAGAAATGGAGCTTCTGAGGTGCATCTGGACGTTCGCGTACGCGCATGGTATGGTTTCATGCGCACTACATGAACAACTTCAGCGCGGGGACGACGACGGAGTGAACCGGGGTCAGAACTGCAGGGGACGACATCGTAGGTTACATCACTGAGGTGGCGTGTAACCTTGTAGGAACCAAAATACCGGCGGAGCAACTTTTCCGAAAATCCACGGTGACGGATGGGCGTCCAGACCCCCATGCAGTCGCCGGTATTGTATTGGACGTCGCGACGACGCTGGTTGTATCGAAGAGCGTCGGTATGCTGTTGGCTCTGGATACGATGCCGAGCAAGCTGGCGTGCTGCTTCGGCATTTTGAATAAATTCCACATGTTCGCTGGTCGGGGCTATTATCAACCACAGGTAGCATGGCGTCAAGGGTTGGCGTGACGCGGCGCCCGTATACAAGTTCAAACGGCGTAAACTGTGTGGTCTCCTGTACAGCAGTGTTATAGGCGAATGTGACATATGGTAAAATCTCGTCCCACGTCTTGCGCTGCACGTCGATATACATGGAAAACATATCAGCCAGCGTTCTGTTCAGTCGTTCTGTTCGTCCGTTTGTTTGAGGATGATACGCAGTGCTCTTGCGGTGAGAGCTATGCGTCAGTTGGAGAACGTCTTGCATAAGTTCGGCTGTAAATGCCGTACCGCGATCGGTGACGAGAACAGATGGTGCACCGTGTCTAGGACGATGTGGCGAACGAAGAACTTGGCCACTTCATATGAGTTTGCTTGCGGAATAGCTTCGGTTTGGAAATTTGGAAAGTCGCGGCTGGTTAAGCACGACCTCGGTCGGTGCAGGTGAGGAAGAAGGAACTGTTGTACTCATCCTTCTGACATGGTGGGGTAGAGGCTCGTGCTCAGGTGGTAGTCCTTGAAGTCGACGGCTTGTCCGTATGTGAACAGGAGTCAGCTCGATCGGACTTCGTGCTGGGCTTGTAGACGGGGTTCGATCTGGAAGCGGTAGCATGTACCCCGCACCTCCACCAGAAAAATGTAACGTAGGCTGAAGACGGAGGCTTGAAAAAACGGACGCGTCCCTTTAATGGCGGGCCAGAAGAGAAACAAGCAGGTTACGCGCTTCGTCGTCTTTCATGGCGCCGACCTTTGCGCGCGCCGTCCCGCGGTGCGGAAGCCCCACCACTGCGTCAACTGCCCCCCATGCGAAAATATTGTGTCAATATTGTATACAAAATTTGCGAATCGGTACGTATATGAGAATTAATAGGTAGAGTTTATCATGATTTCAACAGAATGAAGGAATAAATGAAAGCTAAAAAACAATTAATCTAATGGATTTTATAAACATGATGATACGGAACAGCCGCCACAGATTGGCTGTACGGCATAGGGAGCCTACATGCAAGTGCTTGCATGTAGGCTCCCTGGTACGGAAGAGAAGGAAGACAACCTCTCCGAGCGCCTCAACCGGACCATCACCGTCATGATTTCGAAGTATGCTGCGGCCGACCACAACGACTGGAATCTTCATTTACCATATTTGACGTTAATGACGTCACGACACCGCCTGCTATTCACCATTCTATCTCCTATATGGCCGAGAACCAGCGTTGCCCTTGGGCACTTTGCTGCCCGCAATCGCACGTTCAGCCACTGAATATGCCCGCGACGCGATCGCACGCGCCGACCACGCGCGGCAGCTCGTCCGCACCCATATAGAGGGCTCATAGAATCACCAGAGACGCCTTTATGATTGCCTCCATCGGGACGTGCACTTTTCACCGAGTTCTCTGGTGCTTCTCTGGTCACCCATCGACCATGTGGGCCTTACCGAAAAGCTGCTGTCGTGTTACACTGGTCCATACCATGTGGTGCGACAAGTGACCGATATCACATGTGAAATCATCCCCGCCGACCCTACAGCGTCGTCGTCAGCTGCACGTGACACCATTCACGTAGCGAGACTAAATACATATCACACACCTTTCACCGCGGATGTGTAGCTTAAGCACCGGGACTGTGCTTCTGCTGCCGGGGGCGATGATACGGAGCAGCCGCCGCAGAGTGGCTGCACTGAAGAGGAGGAAAACGACGTGTTACCGCTTGATATAGCATTTCCATCTTGGCCTCCATTCGCTTCCGTGTAAATAAATTGTAAATAGCATTCACCCCCTCCCCCCCTCAGCCACACGTAACAATATAACGGAAGCTTAAGGTCTGGTTATATGGCCTAACTCTTTCTGACCGTGCAATAAAATGCCGGATGGTATCGCCAACCATCCTGTCACTGTGGCCAAGGGTACAGGTCCCCAAATATAGTAAATTTTGAACATTTAAGTCTCAGCTAAGAAGGCGGAACGGTGTTTCTAAGGTTCTTTTTTGAAATTCGGCATATCTTTGACAGTCAATGAGGAAATTATCTATTGTTTCATGTTGTCCGCAAGAGGGACAGTTCGGTGAGGGAACCAGACCAGCTTTGTGTAGTTAAAAATTTAGAGATGGAATTCGGCAGCATATTCTAGTGATTGCGACTTTAAGTGCTCGCGTTTGACAGAGCTTACTATTCCAATAATGCGGCAAATGCTGATAATCTGAGGAGTTTGTTAAAGAAGGGGCGTGAAATTCACGCAGCGTCATTTGTCCCTGAAATCTAGCCCCTATGATGAAAGCTGAAGTTGGTAGGATTTGAATGACCGGGCCATGCAGGGACGCTTTCACTAACGAATCTGCCATTTCGTTTAGAAATAGGCCCTTATGCCCTGGTACCCAAACCAATCTAATCAAACCTAAGTGAGGAAGCACTAACAATCTGAAAGCTCAAAAAACCTGGAAATTATCAGAAGCCGTCAGGAAGGAGTACAGATATAGAGAATCCATCGCGACCACTGTGGAACCAGTTAAAGTATTTAGGTTACGGAGGGCTAGAACTACACCTAAAAATTCTGCTAGAAAGATAGATGCGAAGTCTGGGAGGCGAAGAGAAAACGACCAATCGGGAATAGGAGTGAATATTCCAATTCCACACTTTTCTTCATTTTGGGAAGCGTTAGTGGCAATAACTGTCTTGATCGGTACGTGCAAAAAGAAATCATTTAAGATAGAGCTTAGCAAGCGGCAAGATAGTGCCTTTGAATTTCTAGGGAAAATATCAACGAACTGAATTTTAATGGAATTGGTGTTGCAACATACAGGACCCACCTCACGAATTTGGACGTTTAACTGATCTAGGAGAGTTTGAATAAAATTGGAGGACGCTTAAGCTTCGCCTTTAACAGTAGAACGCGATAGCCTTATCGGGACCCGTTCACATCGCATCGTTCGCATACGGCAAGTAGGCTTCATTCACTGCAACGCCGAACGTGAGAAAGCCAGCTTACAAAGATCAAACTTACACTGATCCCCTTAAAGTCGGCTTCACTTTTAAACTGAAATGCATTGCTGGAAAGATGCTTTTCTAGGGGCAATATAAGTGGTCTTATAATAAAATGTGAAGGCCCTAGCACTTTCTTTATTATTTTATTCATTGTTTGCTATTGCCCCGACAAGCACAGGTCTGGTAGAAATGCTTGAAAAGGGGTTTGTGGTTGAGTTTCCTGAGAATTAGGTTTTCTCGTACATTCAAATTATAATCCGACGCCGATTGGTAAACAATCCGACGGCGATTCCGACGCCGAATGGTAAAGCCGTACTTTACCATTTTCTGATGGATTTCACTGTGATAAATTCAATTTTTGTTCACCAAAACCTTGCACCATGTGGAGGGCCTGCGCGGTAGATGTGGTTGGATGATTTTCTCCGCCACCCGCAATCACACGCCGGTTGCCCGATGCCGGATTTTCTCCGACACAGGGCCCTAAACGTTGTCGCGTTAAAAATAATATGTGGTGTATGGAATCGCGGCCAGCACAAGCCAAAAAACTAATGCGGCTAGAAGATAAAAGATATTTTTGAACGCCTTATAGGGGATTCATATAGCCTTAAAAATGATTGTGCAGATAACAATCGAAACCTCGTAACGAAGAAGGGATCCTAGCTTCGATATGTAAAACTTCATTTGCTACAAATTTAGGTAGCCTTAAACATTGTCGCAAGGTATGGTCTTCAGAAGAACAAGGAGGCGAAGTTTATGTGCAGGAGCTCCTGAGTAGAGCACACACCCAAATTCCAATACCGGGTGAACATACATGCGGTATATTGATAACAGCGTTCTTCTTCGCCTTCCTGATCGACTATTGCTCAGCCTAGGTAGCAAACATACCGCACGAACACCCTTTGCTGCAATATAGTCAACATGCGCCTTTCAGGACAGAGAACCGCCATATATCACGCCAAGATACTTGACAGTCTCTACTTGTGGGATATTATCCCACCGGACAATATCTAGATGATAAGAGAGAGAAATAAATATGGGGTCCTTTAATGGAAACACGATCACCGAGCATTTGCTAACGTTGAGATAGAGATGCATCGTATCAAGCCATCTTTCTATAACAGACAAGTATGTCTGTAATATTTGATAGAGTTTTTGGATATCATTTGCCGATGAGAAAAACGCTACGTCATCAGCGTACACTTAAGTGTGAACGTCATCATGACATGGGATGGAACTCATTAGAATGCTAAATAAGACTGGAGGAAGTACTGCCCTTTGTGGAATGCCTCTTGACTGCGCATACCTAGCCGAAGGAATGCCGCTTTGGAAGAAATAAAATTCTCTGTTCCTGAAAAATTCTGCAATCCATGTTTGAAGGTATTTTGGAAAGTTAATATTCTGAACCTGATTGAGCAATATCACTTGCTCAACACTGTCATATGCTTCTGAGATATCTAGAATGACTAATGCCGCATACTGCTTTTAGCGCCGTGCAAAATGACTACGGCTTTCAAGGTCAATTGACATATTGAGATTGTGATATGAAACCAATTTGTTTCGGACTCAGGATCGATCACTTATTAAGAAAACTTATCACACGAATATTGATAGCTATTTCAATCAATTGCATGTCAAGTTTCTTGCAACAACATTATATCAGGATTTACTTGAACGGTAAGAGAGTGTACATCTGTATAAGCAGCAAATATCTAACAATAGTTCCATTGTAATACTCTCAAGTATTCTATTTTGAGGATAGTATTGCAGTAGCAACGACCTTCTCCAAAACATTCTCTTTGATAACTTTACTGGCCGGAGAGTAATTGGACTAATTCTGAGGGGACGTAAAAGAAGCTCGGTTCAATGGGGACCGGCTGCGTTTCTGAGCCAGTGCATCCAGGTCATCCTGTCAAGGCGTGCAAGTTAGTGTATGTTGATGACCCGAATTAAACGAAGACTCAGAGGTCCCATGGCTGTTTTCAAAGGGAAACGCGCCAACGCTATTTATATCTTTAATTTCTCTATTAGGTGGCAGTTTAGGGGTGTCATGAGTCAGTGCTGGTGTTCTCTGCAGAAGATTAGCAATCTGGGTATTGACCACTTGATGTATGCATTCAGAGATGCTCACTACTAATCGCTCTATTGTGTTTTCCACTGCTTTTTCAACGGCAGCGTTAATTACCTGTGAAATAGTCGCGTCTGTGAAAAAAGATTGACGTGCGGTAACGCCAGCGTAACCGTGTGTCCTCTCCTTAACAGTGGCAATAGCTTCTCTCCTGGAACATCTCCTTTTGCCAATCCTTTCTAACAACTGCGTTTCTTGCAGTCGAGCTGGACTGTTTGAATAGTCAGCGGGGTGTGATCCACCACAAAGGCAACACTTCTCATCTTGAGCCGTACGATCACCGTTAGAGTGAGCCTTACCACATGTGCAGCATTGTAAATCAGATTTACAACCGCCAGCATTTGGCCATATCGGCAGCAATTCCGGCATTGTAGGGGACGTGAGGCCAGTGGATAGACTCTGAACACTAAGGCCACGCTTTAATTTCCGATGGGCAAGAAGTACCGGCAAAAGTCGCTATCACTGACTCAGTGGGGACTCTCTTATTGTCCACAACGTGATTGCCGCGGTAAACAGCTGCCACGTCTGCCATAGAGCTTTTACAAGGTCTCAGATGGACTTAGTTCCGAGTCGACGCCACATACGATGCCTTTTGTGCATGCAAGATGCGGTGGTATATGCGCTTTCTATGGGATGGATGCAAATCAGGAACACTTCAGCAGGTCCACTACACATGTCTGGTGTGGTGACCTGCACACTATCCCACATTGACCAAACTGCCGCACATCATTGATGCTCTGGTGGTTGGGAGACACAACATGTAGTTGTTCTTGGATAGCTTTAGGGTTGTTCAACCTGATACAGTCCCCATTCAAAAGCACCAGCGCAACGGGAATGCTTCTCACGGCGCTGTGAAAAAGAGCATAGGGGTAGTTCATCATTTTGAAGAGGGGCGCCCACAATACAGTGTGTAGAGACAATCGCTTGCCGTCGTGCTGAAACAGTTGGACGACCAGCCTTTATCGGAAGAAATAATGCTGTAACATCGACGCGACTCAACATCCCATCAGAAGTCCGTGCAAGTGCTCCTGCGCTTCCTGAAGTCGACTGGCCTATGTGAACGTCTGTGATTGGAACGCCTCTTTTGCTACCTATGCCTGTGTCTTTTCTTGTGTTTTTTTCGCCCTCTGTCTCTCTATTTGCACTGTCTCCAACCCCTTTATCACCTACCCCAGTGTATAGGCAGAAAACCGGAAATTCACTTCTGGTTAACCTCCCGGCCTTTCCTCTCGCTTGCTCTCTCTCTCTTGAAGAGGGGCTCACCGAGGGGGACTCCACTGTCCAGCATAATTCCTGCTCATCACTGCGGTCTCAAGTGTACCAAAATTAAGAAAAGGGGCTACTTCAATCTAGATTGAAAAAAGAAATAAACACAGCAATCAACAAAACTAAAGAGAAACTACCCGATACTCAACCAACCCAGCCCAGAGTGCAAGCCAAGAAGCGGTAGATCCGACGCGTCAGCTGCTGGTCAGGATCTGCCTCTTCTCTCTGCCGGAGTCCAGCGGGGACCACCCACTGCAGAGCGGGGGAGCTACCTACGCTCGCGTGCTCTTTTTAATAAAGTTTATTGTCTCTCTCTCTCTCTGCCGGCGCTTCGTTTGGTTTGGTGCCTATACATAAATCACAACACACCACGGGGGATCAACGATGTATCGGGCGGCAGTGGGTATAAAAGGGAAGAATACTTAAATGGGATTTTCTAACTTAAAAATGATATAATAAATAAATGCTAATCATTATTATCAATTTTCATGCTACATTATTTTAAAATTTCAATTTATTATTTTTGTTCGGTTGTTGAGGAAATAAAACAATAAAATTAACATGACAGTCTCTGTTTCTCTTACAAAATTAAATATGACATCACATACGTTTCTATTGCAGTGTCCTAGAGGCGACACTCCCGGAGACAGTATGACAGGAAGCGTTATGTCTAATCAAAGTTGGCAGAGGGTACCTTCTAGAAGTCTTTTTCTGTGCAGGTTGAACCCTACGGCACTCCCGCAGTGTCCGAGCCCGAGAGCCAAAGTGCGTCTTTCTTTTCATTGCACTAGGCTCTTTGGAGAAATACCTTTCTTCTTGATTCCGGAAAGTAAAATTTTGGGATAACTGATCGCACAATCATATCCAGATTTCAGGATGATGAAGATGATGAAGGTTTACTGGCATCCCCTTTGAAACAGGGAGGAGACAAATAATCGCCAAGCCTGCTAGTTTAATCAGGTATGCCATACCTGCTTTTTTATCTAGCATCTTTGTATCCACCCCTAATCTTTTTTTCCCTTCAAAATCTACCTTGTACCATTACCTATGACTCTCACTTATTTCGACTGCTGACCGGTTCATGCTTCCGCCCCCTTTAAATCCGAGCGCTTCTGGAAGGTGCACTTCACCTACTGTTCTCACTGAGTTAATCCCTTTGCATTCTATTAGGATGTGCTGAGTGGTCTCCAGATTTTTGCTGCAGCATACACAGGCTTCATCTAGTTCCAAATGTTAAGTGCGGTATGTTTTTGTCCTTAGGGAACCGGCTCAAGCCTCAAACAGCGAGGCACTGTCCTTTGTGTTATCTTACAAATTTTCCGTTCTACTTTATTTGTTTTCATTCTTGTAAATGTCCCTTGTCCTTTCTTTTCATTCTGTGCATCTAATTCACTGCCTCTGTTTCTCTCACTTTCTTTCTGATGACTCCTGGTTCTCTGTTTACAGCTTTAATTTCCCAGTACTTGGTTGCTAACTTTCTTGACCTATTCCTCCATTTTATGTCCAGGTTTTTCAGGTAAAGATACTTGTGCCCTTTAGCCACCCATTTATTTTCATCTATGTGCCCGAGTCTCTTTCAAAACTTCTCTGACTTCAAAAGAGGCCCAACCCATGTCACCCTGCACTGCCTCATTTGTGGTATTACTGTGGGCTCCCAAAGCCAACCCGCCTACTGATCTTTGGTTAACTTCCAAACCCGCCAATATATCCGATTTTAAGCATAAAATGGCATTTGCGAATGTTAGCGCTGGCACCATTACTCCTTTCCAGATTCCACGCACCACCTCATACTTATTGTGGCCCCGCAGTGCTCTGTGTTTCATTATTGCTGCATTCCGCTTCCCCTTTATTTTCAGATTATCTTGGTGGTTGCTCGAGTAATTCTTTCCTTCGTTTATGTGTACGCCGAGCCACTTATATTGCTTGACTATGGGTATGACTTGCTGTTGAACTGATACCACGCAGTTACTAGTCTCTTCATTAAAGATCATAATTGCTGATTTCTCCGTGCTAAACTTAAGGCCTAGATTTGCGCTGCGTTGCCACGCAAGTGTCTGTAAATCTTTCTTATTGTCCGCAAGTAGCACAATGTCGTCTGCGTACATCAATCAGTCCAGGGACCTTCTGTTGCACCATTTGTCCATTATGCATGTAGGATAAATCAAACCCTAATTCACTGTTTTCCAGTCGTCTTTCTCAACCCTTAACGTAAAGTGTGAACAATGATGGAGACAGAGGACACGCTTGCTTCAATCCTTTGTGGATTCCCACCATTTCATTACCTTTTCGACCTTCCCATACAACTTGCACTTTGTTGTCTCTATATATCTCCCTCCGTAGCTCCACCAAATCGTCATCTATGCCTTAGTGTTTAAGAATATCCTATAACAATTCCCTGTCTACGTTGTCATAAGCTCTTTTAATATCTATAAATGCTATCGATAGATGTCTTCCCTGAGCTACTGAAATCTCTGTGCACTGAGTTAGTACAAGCATATTATCCTCGAAGCGTTTGCCTGGCCTGAACCCATTCTGTAGTTCTTCCAGTTAGAGCACTGCACGGGCTCGGGCTTACCCGAAAGCCCGGGCCCGGCCCGGCCCGTGGGCCGGGCCGGGCCGGGTAGAGCAGTTTTTTCACGGGCTCGGGCCGGGCTCGGGCATGCTCGGGCACGGCGTGTGCTTTTTGACCCGGACCCGGGCCGGGCTCGGGCTTTCTGCGAGTTATTCTCGGGCTTCTCAACTCTGAAAAACATGTATTTTTCGGTCTCGGGCTGGGTTCGGGCCGGTTTCGAGCCGGGCTCGGGCCGGGCTCCGGCTTAAGGTAAAGGGGTGGCGGGCCGGGCCGGGCGGGTAACGTAGATTATTTCCGGGCCCGGGCCGGGCCCGGGCCGCAAAAATCGGCCCGTGCAGTGCTCTATCCCAGTACCTCAATTTTTACAGCTAAGATGTTTACGGCTAGGCTTCCGTCCATTTTTATTCTGCTTGTGCAAAAACTCAGGTCTCACGTGAACGCGCTCGTGCCACGGCTCGCACGTTTGTTGTGGTCTTCTTCCACAGCTGGCTCGTCGGCATCCCTCGGATATGTATTTTGTGTAGATTAGTTGTCAATAGGCACCAATTTCAAGATCAGTAGATTCGCAGGTAGATAATAAATGTTTCCTAAAGTTTTGCCGTTGTGCGACCCACGTCGGCCATGTGTACGTTCGCACCGTCCTCTCTTTGTCGGTGTTCAAAGCGCTTGCGTATCTACTTTCTTTTCCTTCCGCTCTCCCGTGGTGGCGGTGCCGTCGAAATGTCACGTGTGTCTAGTTTCCTCCGGTTCTTCGGGGCGACGGTCTCGTTGTCCACGCGAATGTGTATAAAAACCAGAAAGACAAGTTGCCGTTCTCCATTTTGAATTTCACTTCTCTGCCGTCTGGGGAGGCCGCGTATGGTCCGGAACCCGGATGGGCAACGCGCCTACGTGGTAAACAGATTCGCTTGTCATCCTTCACAGAGTAGGATGGCTGATGATTTTTTTTTCACCCACTTCGACAGTTCTAATTTTATGCCTTGCATAGCCATTCTATATATCACCGACGAAGGAAGGAGGAGGAAGAAACTTTATTTAAGGCCAGCACTAAGGGAAGTGAAGCGTAGTCGAGGACGGCAGAAAACTAGGTGGGTTGATGAAATTATGAAACTTGCAAGCCCAAGTTTGGAATCAACTAGCGTAAGACAGGGCTAATTGGAGGTTGCAGGCAGAGAACTTCGTCCTGCAGTGGACATAAATATAGGCTGATGATGATGTCAGCAACGTTACTGTAACTGGCCTGTACGAGATCGTCTTATCCCATTTGCCTTTGTAGATGAGGTTCGCCTTGCTTTCGCGCCATGCAACTGGCATTGTCTTCATTCTAATCACTTGCTCTATGGCATTAGTCAGAAGTGGCTTGCTCTTTGGACCAAGGGTTTTGATTAGCTCTATGGGGATTTCATCGGGTCCGGATGCCGTGTTATTAAAGGCATGTTCTTCTGCTTTTTTGCAATAATAGCTTTCTATGCTAAATTCTGATCTCTGAGGCTTCTTTGTTGTTGTTGGATCTGTGGTCTGAACTACGCTTTCGTTCGTGCCGAAGTTATTCTTAATAACGTCTGTGATGCGCTGCAGCGCATCGTCTCCTTTGTAGATGTTACCGTCTTCAATCCTTATAGCCGTTTGCGATTTTTAGTTGTACGTTCGAGTTTAGTTGTACGTCCAGAATCTTTTTGAGGCGCCTTTGTCTCTGTTAAACATCCAACGTTCACTTGCGCATTTAGTTTTCTCTGGCACGAGCTCACTAGCCACTCTATTCTTTTCTCGGTATTGGGCATGAAATTCTTTTAGCTCCTCTTGTCGGCGACCTTCAAGTGACATTGAGCCAAAAGCCCGAGTCGTTATCCGGGCACTCAAACGAGAACATCCGCGTATCGTTGCGAGAACAAAGCGAGATCATCCGGGAAACCAGTCAAAACTTAAGGAAATGCGGTCTCTCGCCCCCAACCCTTTCTACAGGACCGCATAACACACGCTAGTTACTGCCCAAATTGAGTTACAAAAAATATTGCTTCCGAGTTCTTCCTAATGTTTCTTCAAAATGTCACTCGAGCTATAACTTCGAGTACGCTGAAGTTTCATTACTGCGAAAACATTATATGCCCCATAACGCGAAAATCTGGCGTTGTAGTCGGCGGCGTGACCGAATGAGAGTACCAAAAACAACCGACCCCAAAGTGTAAGAACACATAAAAAATACTCTGATTGACGTCAAATTTCTCAGTGAGGTTCCTGAAAACAAAGTAAATGAATGCATTTGAAAAGTGAATTAGGTAAATTTCGGTCAGGGAGGGAATCGAACCCGCGCCTCCGAGGTGCGAGACGAGCATGCTTCCCCGACGCCAAGGTGGCTTTTCTTTTTATTTATTGCATGGAAATATTAGTAGTTATATGCGAAAATTAGTTGCGTTGCATTTATACACACATAAAAAATAAATTCACACACGCTAGGCAGTCCAATGAAAGTTCAAAAATCGGGCAAACAAACACAACTGTCTAGATACGAAATCCACTCAGGAACGGGATCAAAGCTTGCAACCACACCGCGCACTTAAGCAGCCTCTTCTCGAAAGACAGACCTTGTCGAGCGTGGTGGCTCGGCATATCTGTCGATCATTCGGCTTCTCCATAATGAATACAGTCCTAATAACATAAACAAATCATATGGTGCATTACTGATTGTCTTTTTGAAAGGAAGGAACCGGATACCGTAAGGTGTTAGAGGAAATTCTTTTTTGATAGTTCTTTGTAAAATGTCCCCAAAATAAAATGCATCACGGCAAAGAATAAGGCAATGTTCTATCGTCTCAGGTTGGCTGCAAAGTGTACCATTTGTATTTCACGGTACATATAATATTTTGTCATGAAGCCATCTTTTAACTGGCAGGGTGGAAGTGTGCAGCTTAAAGAAAAATGTTTTGCTGCTGGCGTTATACAAATTCGATAAACACGGCAAAGAACATGGCCTTTAGCTATTGTTCCTCTTTCTGTAACAAAGAAAGAAATAAACTTCAACTTCAATTTCAACATCTTGACCAAATAGAGACAGATACGGCTTTCGATACATAGGTGCTCGGAAACATTATTAGCAAGTGCTATATTTAGCGATGTTCGATCAACACTAAATAAATATTCTAACGTGAATCTAGCTTTAAAAAAATGAAATAGTATCCACGAGTTATTTTAGGAAGCCCCATAACGGCAGTTCTTGAGCATAGTTTGTCGTGACAAAAAGAAAAGGGAGTTGTGAAGCAAGACGTGTTCTATTAACTGCAAGAAGGAAAGGATGACGGACATTTTTAAGGTAAAATATTCGCATGACCAATTGTCTCACGGCGGCTTCACGGTGGCTCCATGGTTCTGGTTGATAAAAGGTGTGGCCATACCCCGTTTCATACATCAGGTGAAACGCTGTGGAACCTACGCAAGGAGTACGGTTACCAGTATTTATCACTCCGCGCGTTCCATCTAAGCTTCGCTGCGGTGGCGGGCTTAGACAGAACTGATGTACGCATCATTCACGCGAGGCTGCCGTGACGGGCTGCAAATAGAAATAACAACAAAAATCAAATTGATTTAAAACGTCGTGTTAGCAGCCATGTGGGTACATGGTTTCTTTGTTTCTTAGGGTAAATTCCATTTTTCATTCAGAACTGTGCTCATATAAAGAACATTTTCACAAAAATCGGTCGAAAAACACCGAACTATCTCTCAGTGCGAACGCAGCTACTGCAAAAAGTACCTCTAGCCTCCACAGTGTTGCACCTGATGTATGAAACGGAGTATAAGGCGTGCGTCATTGCGCACGTCACGTCGCAGCCATCTGGCTGACTAAAAGTGTGGTCTACTGCGTGCATCGTAAAGCACGTGACGACGCAGCTAATGGCACCACAACATGAGTTTAAAAAATGCGCATGAGTCTATGAAAGAAAAACTATTAATCTGTAATTGAACGCCGCTGAGCGGTCCTTTGAGGTATGAACTCCTCGCGGGCACGCGAGTGCGTGCGCTGGTTGGCGCTTTTTCCTTTGGCCTTAGAAGGTGCATTTAGAACGAATGGGAGAGCTTGCACGGAGAAGGAACGCGCGAAAAAGAAAACATTTCACGAAAGGGACTTTAATGCGGTCGCTTTCCCACACGTAAGCAATCTCAAGTGTCTGCCGAATGTTTTGTCATTTCCAATAGCGACGTTCAAAAGGCAGACAGGGCACCATACACTTTATTGTCCCAAAATTGGAAAGTGAGTTATGGGGGACGCCGTAGTGGGGGGACCCCGAAAGAAAGTGACCCGACGCTTCAGCAGGCAATGCCAAAAATTCACTGGGTATATGCCGCTTTTCAATGAACGTCTTTCGAGCCAACGCTTCAACGAGCTGCGCCATGAATGCATTGGGTACCTGCCGCTGTTCAATTTACATGTCGCCAGCTAGGTTCACTGACCATGTGCCACTAGATGTGCGGAAAGCAAGGGAACAATTCTCAGCATTTGCAGGCACCAGTGCGCCAAGCTTTTAAATGCGAATGCATTTCTTAGTCGGGGCATGTCAGGCGTCTGTCGGTGTCCGCGCGCCGGCAGGTGTTAGCTCTCCGCTCTCACTCCCTCTCCCATAGCAACAGCTGCGGGCGCGCGCGCTTATCCTCGCCCCTAGCAACCGGAGCATCTAGTGCGGGCGGAGTAGCGGAGAGTGAGTGGAGAGAAGGAGCGCGCTCTGGCGTGTGAGGGCGCTCGCATCGCGGGAGCTCGGCGGAGCTCCCGCGTGTGTGGAAAGAGCGTAGGAGAGGGTAGGTGCAGTGCTTCGCCGCTCCTCTCGCCGTTCGCTCTCTCTCCTCCCTGCGCCCCACTCTCCCGTTCGCTCGCTCGCACGTATATATAAATGGAGTGAAGCGCGCGCCTCACTCTCGACCGTTCGCTGGCTGGGCGCCTCTGAAGGCGATGGCAGAAGTCGGTGAAGGCAAATGTCTGACCGCAAGGGTACCCCTAGCAAGAAGTATAAGGATTATAAACAGGGATAAGGTGCCTCAGAAAGGCTGGCCAACGTTTCGATAGGAGGACCTATCTTCGTCAAAGGCGGCCTCGTCATCCTCGGCGGGTTAGTTTTAAAGGGTTAGTGGAGTGACGTCACGTCGATGTCCGCTGTGGCTGTCTGTAAAGGGAGAGACTGAAAAGAAAATGAGCGCCGGCGCTTGACTGGCTAGGCGCGGTTTCTAAGACGAGGGGACAAGAGCGGGAGAGCGAGAAAGTGGCAAAAAAAATTATAAAAAAAACACCGTCAGAGGGGGTTGGGGGAGCGAGAGGCGAGTGAGCGTTCGGAGGAGTCGTGGTCGGCGTGCGTTTGGGGTCCCTGAAGAGCCGGTCAGTGTGCAGGTCACAATACGAGTTGAAAGCATGACTTGAGTAGCGTAGCATCAAGGCATCGGGTAATTTTGTGGTTGACAGGGAGCAGCTTGGTCCGTCAAGGGACGTTAGCCTCACTAGTTCGCCCTAGGCGTCGTCGCGGCGGTATACAGAATTGGCGAGACCTTGTGTGGTCAAGGCGCCGAAAAAGGTATCCTGGCGTCTGGGATTTTGGACTGTCTCGGTGTGGATCTCGTGTGGAGAAAAAAAAAAGAAAAAAAGAAGAAAAAAAATACATACAGAATCATACCTCATACACAAGTTTAAATGCCTGCACCCCACGGGGATGAATTTATCGCGTGGCAACTTAGAATCGCTAAAAGCAGTAACATAAACCTTAAATTGTTATATCATTAACAAAGGCGCAAAACAAGTTAAACCTCCAGCTAATCTCGATGCTCAACCTCACCTATTCTTCCATTTCCAGTTCTTCACTGCATCTCCCTCCCACTCAATTTATTATCCTCCTCCATGCTTTTACTCATTGATAAACCATACGAACGCTTTTCCAGGTACACCTGTCCCCTCAGTGTTCATGTATCAAATTATATTTCTTCCACTCTCACTCACCTGTGCCGTTTTTTCTTTTTCTTTTTTCTCCCCTCAACCTCACCTATTCTTCCATTTCCAGTTCTTCCCTGCATCTCCCCTACCACTCAATTGATTATCGTCCTCCATGCTTTTACGCATTGATCAACCACACGAGCGCTTTTCCAGGTACACCTGTCTCCCCCCCATGTTTAAATTTCTAATTATATTTTTTCTACACTGTCACCCTCCTGCGCCGGTTTTTTTTTCTCAAACGGCGCGTTTTTTTCCTTCTTTTTTTCTTTTTTTTTCTCCACACGAGATCCACACCGAGACAGTCCAAAATCCCAGACGCCAGGATACCTTTTTCGGCGCCTTGACCACACAAGGTCTCGCCAATTCTGTATACCGCCGCGACGACGCCTAGGGCGAACTAGTGAGGCTAACGTCCCTTGACGGACCAAGCTGCTCCCTGTCAACCACAAAATTACCCGATGCCTTGATGCTACGCTACTCAAGTCATGCTTTCAACTCGTATTGTGACCTGCACACTGACCGGCTCTTCAGGGACCCCAAACGCACGCCGACCACGACTCCTCCGAACGCTCACTCGCCTCTCGCTCCCCCAACCCCCTCTGACGGTGTTTTTTTATATATATAATTTTTTTTGCCACTTTCTCGCTCTCCCGCTCTTGTCCCCTCGTCTTAGAAACCGCGCCTAGCCAGTCAAGCGCCGGCGCTCATTTTCTTTTCAGTCTCTCCCTTTACAGACAGCCACAGCGGACATCGACGTGACGTCACTCCACTAACCCTTTAAATCTAACCCGCCGAGGATGACGAGGCCGCCTTTGACGAAGATAGGTCCTCCTATCGAAACGTTGGCCAGCCTTTCTGAGGCACCTTATCCCTGTTTATAATCCTTATTCCTCGTGTGCTACTCCATTAGTCAGCCATCTTTTTTGATTTTGGATTTCCTAGGAAGAAGTGTAATACAATCCAACCCGAGCATTACACCTCTCGCTGGAGGTGACGTCACTGCAGTAGCTTCAGCGTACCCTTTGACTGTACACTTTAGCGGCCACAAGGCTGTGATTATGGCCGTCAGGTACAATGACAACCCAAACAGGTGCTGATGAATGTGTAAATAAATGGTTACGGTACAAATCCTCGTTTCGTCATTAATTTACGCCATTAAAATTACTACGCCGTGTACTCTCGGCGCAAGAAATGCATTCGCATTTCCTCACGATTCCCTTCGGGGAGGTGGGGGCAATTTTTTTGTCCCGGACGCCACGCACGGACTTCTCAGCAGTGCCGTCAGCTGGCGCCGTATGTCCAGAAAGAAGCGCGAGAGAGAAACGCGGTCGCCACTTAGACGATTCTCAAGAGTTTGCACGCAGCGGTGCGCCATGCATTTCGGAGCTCACGCGCGAGCTTCGCGGTGGCTTCGCTAGATGGTGCTAAGTGTTCTTAGAGAAGCGTGAAAGATGAGTCTCGCTGCTTTACTCACCTCATACATAATTCGTTTCGATGGGGGCAATACGTTGTGTCACTATATTGATTCACGGCTGAACGCATTACCGCCGGCAGTCATCGTGAAATGGGTTGTGGCATTTTTTGCGTACTTTACGTAAGCCTAAGTCTTGCAGTAGGGAGGCTTCATGCTCCCTACCTCGATGTGTTCCCCACCGTCCTTCACAGGCGTAGCGGAGGATGCGGAGGATCTGTCGAATAAGTTTCCCTGATTCTTCTCGTTCATTGTGTTGTGAGCCAACAGTTGAACACCGACATCAGCGCTTTATAACAAGTGACAAGATAATTATTTAAATAAAGACTTCCGTAAACCTATGTAAGCTTTGGCAGGCATATATCAGAAACTTGGTCGGCGGAGGACTATCATTTGATTGCCTTAAAAAATTAACACATGCATTATTTAGCAGATGCTTGAGTCCTTACAAAGGTGCCCTGAATGAGCCAATAATGCATATTTGTAGGTATCACCAATTGTCACATTCACATGACAACCATTAAATAACTATTTCTCTCCACCGGCTGTAACAACGCCCGCACGTTTTTTGAGCCTCCTATGTGACTTGGCTAAAGCCCTACTTCCTACTTCTTATTGTTTTAAATCCTCCACTCTGTTGCCTCTGAGGACTCATTGCTTATATACGTATTTAAGAACGTAAGTTTTCGTGACGTACGGAGTGAAATGTCACCGGAAGTTACGTTCGCCCGAGTGCACTTGCATGTGCTTGTGTTGTTTATTCGAACTAGACTAATTTCGGTATTTAAGTCTTCATGTGCGACACTTGAGGAAATCTCCAATCCTGCAGTAAGAGTTTTAAAAGACTCGTGTCCATATTTGCTAGTCAGATGCGTGGGGGGATTCAGTGGAAACCATCTATGCGAGGACAAAAAAAAAAAAATGGATGGAGGAGGAAGGACGTGGCAGAGTGTGGTAGATCTCTTAGCGGAAGCCGTGATGAAAATACCCTATCAAACATTTTAAGGAGATGATCTGGTTGATGTTGTAAAACAGTTACAACGAGAAGACGGAAAAGCTAGCTAAAATTTCTAAAATTCACACATACAAAAAATTCCAAATTATTAAAGATGTGAAAAACGGAATCTGTAGCAGCATGACGTTCACTACGGTGCTCTGTTATATTGCTATTCTTTCTGATAGTGCCATTTCGACGAACTTCCTCTCAATCTTCGCATCTGTGACAGAACAAAAGAGCTCTAAAAATGGGTCAGAAAAATATTATCCAGAAGCCTTTTCTTAGAAACGGTCGTTTGCGCACGTAGCGGCTTCTTTGTGTGCCAGATGTACCGCAAGCGCATCACCCCTGTGTTAACAAATTGCATAGTTCAATGCACACTTTATATTTGTGCGCTTTCAGGAGTACTGCGTCATCTTGGCGAAATCTGATAATCTTCGCAGATAATACCCAGTAATATATTTGTATTACTGGGTATTGTGTGGGATATGGTCTTAGAATCGCGAACTTAAATTAAATGCCACAAAATGTAAGTAAATGCACGCCACGAACTACTTGCTAATATCATACTTGAGGCTGTTCACACCTGTTTTTCTGCTTCCGACATCTCATACACATTAATCTCGTTTCTGTGCTTGATTTCCTTGGTGGCTGTTGCTTTAACACGACCCAGACAATAGAGTTATTTCAATTTTAACGTGACCGCAGACGTAGACCACTGAATGCATTGCTAATAACAGTGCCAACAGCAACTGACGCAATTTAAGCAGGCTTTCCCATAATACTGTGTAAAATCTTCTACGTGTCAGCTGTTGCGTGTTACGATAAATTTCAGGTATTCACGCCGCCAAGATTGGGAAAGTGAATGTTGAGAAAATACAGGCTTGAATAATTACTTTGCTATACGTTAGTTTACCGCTGGTAAAATACTATAGTGACTTTCTGTGATTTCAGGAAGCTCTCTTCACCACTGAAAGCTAGGTAGAGAGCAAAACATATATATAGAACACACTTTAGCCCACTCTCCCACAAGAATCTGATTAACAGATCTGTTCTTGGTCGAAACTATCACTTAACAGAATTCGAACAACAAATAAGAACTTCACCTAAGTTTCCATCAGTAGCGATGAGAAAATAGACTGTGTAGCACTACCTTCACGTTCCAAAAGGTGAGTTATATTACGGCGTGTACTTCTTTGTATTACCTATCCTGGTACATTTGCAATCTTTCTTTAGTACAATCCAAGCTGGAACAGGAAACATATTTTACCTTTGTTTATGAGTACCTATAAAACCTGTACGCCATTGAGTTATTTGTAATGTATATCCACCTTGCCCATTAATCCTACAACAAAGCCGTTAGTTCGACTAAAAGTGCTTAAAAACGTGATACGTCTGAACTCACGCTTTTCAGGAAGACAAATGAAAGTCACGTAGTTCATATTTTTAGGGAAATGTGGCAAATATTAAGGACAATATGCAAGGTAATGTTGACGTGTATGTGTCAATTTGGGGTTGAATAATAATTGTTAGACCCTCGATTGTGGCCTGTTTTGAGATTTTATGTGAAACGCTTACAAAGCTTCCCTGTGTCCTTGGGAGCACTGAAAACGGCAAAAAATCATATTGACAGGAACTGGGAACGATTTGATGGGTGATGTGTTCGAAAGTTAGAACAGTGTAGGATTATTATGTGCTTTGGAAATGTTTACAGAATACTCGTTTTCTCCCAATTTTCATGAGCTATATTCAGTAGGTTCAGTAGCTAATCCCGCAGTCTTGTGAGTGAACTACTCGAGGTAGATTGTTCATATTTCGTTTAGGCAGGAAGTATGTTGTGGGTGACGAACGATAAACGTCTATTCTGTGCAGGTTAATTACAACCTTCGTAGAAGACCAATTTTTCAGGCGTTCAAGAGTGTCGATCATGCTGTACTTATCCAAAATGTTTCCAACAGTCTTAAAACAACTGCAAATGACACCTTCAAGTTTGGCGAAAATTTGGGGAATGTTAAGAGTAATGTGTGGCGAAGCGTTCGCGCTCCTGGCCTAAGTAGAAGCGTCGCAAATATTTACTGCATCCTCGCCCCCCCCCCCCCCCCCCCCCCCTCTTTTCATGCATTATACAAGGAGCCTACTTCGTTTCCCCGTGATATGCTCGGCAAACGAAACGAACCATCTTGTTTATAGTTAATGAAAATAAGGGACACGTTATTAGCAATATGTAATAAAAGTCAGAAGAGTTGGGTAAATTGCAACCTTTTTAGTAACCCACGTAATCTAACGGCGCGCGCCGGAGCGTTACAAAAAGAGAGTGTTACGAGTGGTGCAATAATATTCTCGTGGTCCTGGCATAACTACAAATGGCCACAAAAATCAAACTTAGCAACACTGAGGGCAACACTACGGCCAATCAGTATATGAAGCTGAATGCGTGTGGATCAAATAAAGCCTTTGCAAAAAAAAAAAATCCTAAGCAAGTGTTTGGCAGTATTATACGGTCATAATTGGTTATTTTTCCCACTGTCCCGCAAGAAATCGACAATATACCAAGTGTTTATCCGGTGAAAATGGCGGTGATGTGACGGCGAAACTTTAACGCTCCTGGCCTGAGTAGAAGCGTTGCAAATATTTCTGAACCCTCGTTTTTTTCTCCTTTTATGGAATTAGCGAGGTTTAGAGTAGGCTTTTCCGGTGTAGTCAGTGAACTAGGCGGACACCTTGTTTATATTCGTTGAAAACTAAGGGCAGGTTATGAGTAATGTGTGGACAAAGTTGAAAGTGTGTGGAATAATTACTAAATAGGCCTTCGTCCTGCAGTTGACACAAAAATAGGCTGATGATGATTATGATTGTGACGACGGTGGGGGTTATGCCCTGGGAATATGTTTCCTGGCTCAAATGCCGATTGTCCCGCATTCATGACAAACAATTTTTCCCAGTGCTCGCATACAATGCGATCTAGTAGCAATAGCGGGAGGCTGACCACCATTGTTTAGAGTCGCGATCGACGAGGTGCTCACACGTGCAACTATTTTCTACAGGCTTTGCGAACACAAAAAATAAGTTCATGCTTCGAAAGCTTCCTTCGCATTCTTGACATCCAAGAGATTACGACGAGTATGGAGTGAGCATTAGAATGCAGTTATTTTTTCATTACCGATTTGGCTATAGTATGCCGCGAAATCGCGACATTCGGCTTTTACGGCACTCAATCGCTGTGGCTAAATGTTGTTCAAGGATGTAGAATGTGCATTGTGTTTTGGCAGGAAAATGACTTTAAGTCCTATTACGGCAAGAACAGGCTTCGCGCACACTTTCCACCGGAGGATATCAGCGGTGATAGCTGCCTAAGAGAAAGAGAAGTTAATCAAAGTCGGTTCCTGTAGCCATTGGCCTAGTCAGGAATTAGGGTTCATGGCGCAACTGTGCGCGATCATGGCGCAGCTGGTGAAAACGTTAGCGCGAGAGGCGCTTATTGAAAAGTATAATTACCCAATTCATTTATAGCGCAGCCTGCTGATGTGTCACGTTGTTGTCTTTGATGAAGCCTTCTGACATTCCGCTCAACAATAGAGAAAATTATGGGATCTTTTTCGTCATTGTAGAGCGGCAAATGCCCAGTGGCTCACACCCAGATACGTTTGCGTCAAAGACCTTCATTGGAGACCAGCATAGACCGAGTGGCAAATACCCAGTACTCCAAGTCAGTGTGAAAGCGTTTCTTCGAGCAGCGGTACTTACACAGGCGCGCGTCTCAGTGACCAATGTCGGTGCCAAAGAAGTTCACTGCAAAGTGGTACGTGTGTTCTCATTGGCACCTACTCAGTGACCCAAGTTGGTCCGAGGGTTGGTTACGAGCCCTGTTCACTCAGTACTGCAGCCAATTGCGCGACCTTTTCGACCATGGAGTGCCGAGGGACTCAGGTACGTGGGAAAGCGGTTAGATACATACATGCATACATACATACATACATACATACATACATACATACATACATACATACATACATACATACATACATACATACATACACACACATTTATACAAACATACATACATAAATACATAGCCCCTGGAAAGTTCGTGAAGTAACCTAGGAATGCTAACGCAATAAAACTACAAACAACTTCTCCTATGCTTTTTGGCATTATATGACCATTCAATAATTCTGAATCAGAACCTTGTGCTCCAGCGTGAGACTACTGGTCTGTTTTGGATCATCTGTTCCTACATCGTACAACTGACTTTACTGTGGATGTTCAAAACGTAAATGAAGATTTACCGCAGCGTTCCGAAAGGGCCAGGTGTTAAATGTGCGCGCCAAAACTGGTTTCAACCATGTGTGAATATGACTTGGTGAGAGTGTTTCTATGGCACGACTGCACCATTCCTCGAGTCACCAATTTGCTGTGGCCTGAATTATAGGACACAGTTGTTTTTCTTTTGCATGTGGTGCATATTTTTACCATATTTTTACTAAATAAATAGTTTTCACACACACACGGACACCAGCCTTTCCAAGGAGTTCAGCACAAACTCTAGACGTGCAGTGTGCTCAAGTTCCGGCCAAAGATCACAACACCATGTCAATATAACACAGGCAGACTTCCAATTTTAAGCCAAGGAATATGCCGTCCACATATCTCGAAGGTTGCAGGTGCATTTCTTGAACTCAAGAAGGCCATCTGGCGTAACAAATCTGGCGTGTGATTGAAACGTTCCAATAACCCGAACGCAGACCCACTGAAGCAGAATGGGGGCCGAAAAAAGACGGTCAACGGCATCATTGATACAGGGAAGTGGATGTGTCCTTTTTTGTGACGGGGTATTCTTTTGTTTTCATTCATTACCTCTATGAAACCGCAACTAGACTTAACTGAGAAGCAGCAATTGAAGTGGGAGGTAAGGCACTAAGGCAATCAGCGGGTAAGCTCTCCCAAGTAACGAATGACCTCATAAAGAAACGACAAAACATGAAAGTGTCAAATTCGAGAAAACAGATAGAATTCGCTGAACTGTCAAGACTTACTCGGGCTGGACTTGCAGAGCGTCTTCAATAAAGTGAGGCGCCCTCGGCTATCCTGGCCCAAGTATCCAGGCTAAACATGGGCAGGAAGAGATACGAGTACATCAAAGACTTACTGACGGAACGGACCACCGAAATCTCCGCGGGAGACCTGCAGCTCGAAGAGAAGCTGGGCAGCCTCGGAACCCCGCAGGGTCGGTGATCTCCCCGTTACTCTTCAACCTCGTGATGATCGGGGTGGCCAAGCGGCTAGAAAGAGTAACGGGTGTCTGGCAACCATCTACGCCGACGACATTACGCTATGGGTACCGGGAGGAAGAGACGGACACATTGAGACAACGCTGCAAGAAGCGGTCAATGCTATCGAGGAGCAGCGGGACGAGTCTGGACTCGTCTGCTTTCCGGCCAAGTCAGAGTTGCTGGTGATTCCACCGAGAGGAACGGTCAGGAAAATAAAGAATATGGAAGTCAAGTACGAGCGTCCCAAGATCACAATCAAGACGGCGGGAGGACCAGTAATACCGGAGGTCGAGAAGATTCGAGTGCTCGGGCTGCTCATCGAACGAAACCGAGTCAACGGTGAAACGGTGAAGAAGCTCGCGGGCAAAGCGGACTCGGCAATGAGACTCATCAAGAGGGTGTCCAAAAGAAGAGCGGAGATGAAGGAGGAGAGCCTGACTAGGCTAGTTCAATCCTTCGCAGTTAGCCGCATAACGTACGTGGCCGCCTTTGACAACTGGAGGCCGAGTGAACGTAACAAGATAGACGCCACCATACACAAGGTGGGTGTATAATCCGGCACTCGGTCTGCTCGGGAGCACGAGCACCGAAAAATTCATGGCGCTGGGAGTCCACAACACGCTGGACGAAAGAGCCGAGGCACAGAGAACGACGCAACTCGAACGTCTCTTTGAAACTATAACCGGAAGAGAGATACTGAGGGACCTTGGCCTCGAGCCGAGGGAAGGCGAGCAGCAGAACAACGTATCTATAGCGGATAGCATCAATAGAAAGCTCAGCGTCTGCCCGATCCCGAAGAACGTGAACCCCGAGCACAACAAGTGGTGGAGGTTGGGAGGGCCAGGGCTCTCGTGGACCTCCCCGGCAGAGAAGAAGGCGCCGTGTACGTGGACGCGGCGGAGTATCGAGGGAGCAGCGCCGCCTACGTGGCGGTGGACGTCGGAGCAACGACGGGTGCAACGAAGACCGCAGCGAGCGTCCGGACTCGAGAAGCACACCGGGTGGAGGAGGCGGCCATCGCCTTGGCTGTCTCCGACCCCGCATGCAATACAGTGCTCTGTGACTCCAGAACGGCAGTGAAGAACTATGCCAAGGGTAGGGTATGTAGTGAGGCCACGCGCATACTGCGCAAGGTCGAAGACATCGGGCGCAAAAGTGCTGCGGTGATCAAGTGGTTTCCGGCCCACATCGGCAATGACGTGTCAGAACGCGGGAACGCGAACCACAACGAGGCAGCCAACGCGGCCGCGCGAGGACTAACCAACCGCGCGGCTGCAAACACCGCCGACTCGGAGTGTTGGTCACGGTACAGTGCCAAGGACAAGATGACAACCTTCAACGAAATAGTGAAATGTTACAGACTGAACATACAGACTATGCCGCCACCTCACCCGGGGCTTACCTGGAAGGAGGCAGCGTTATGCAGACAATTACAGACGGGGTCCGTGCTCCCCCGGTGCTAGCTAAGCACGTGTATCCGAGTGCGTATATGAGCGACGTGTGTAGACTGTGTACGAAGGAGAGAGCTACCGCGGCTCACATTCTTTGGGGCTGTAGCGTAAATCCGAGAGAAGCCAGTAAGAAGACGACGATCCCGCCGTAGCTAGAGGCTGCAACGAGCATCTACGATCAAGAGACCCAACTCAAGGCCGTCCAGCAGGTCTCGGCAGCTCTAGAATGACGGCGACCGAGCGAAACCGAGGAGAAGGGGGGCGGCGGCCCTCTCGGACCCGCAGAAGTAGCGAGGGAACAAGGCCTCGAGTAGCATAACGCACGAGACTGACGTAGTGGCCGCGTCGGGATGAAAGCTCGTCCTCCCTTCTTTCTCGATTCTGCAAGAATTCTCAAAAAAGTTGTTTTCTCTCTCTCTCTCTCAAGACTGATCAACAAGAAGAAAGTAATGAACGCGAAGAAAGGGAACCGAGGCGCCCGATTTTATTAATCATATAACAAGCCAACAAACACTGACACCAAGGAGAACATAGTAGAAATTACTTGTACTTACTAAATGAATTAAAGAAATGATAAATTAACGAAAATGAATGAAAGAACAACAGGCCGCAGGTGGGGAACGATACCACGTGGGAACATCCGAACACATCGCCATAAGTCAGAACTGAATAACCAAGCAAAAAGTAGTAATAAAATATCTAATCACTTCAAACATATGCCTGATATAAAACAATGTGAAAAAACAAAGGGAAGCTGCTACGTGGCTGCGCACAGATATTGGGAGCAACACTCAGCCGTCTACATTCCAACTCGGTTTACAAAAGCACTGCGCCTATTATTAGAACTTACAGCACATGTTCGATCAGGATATTTTACAGCGGAAGCTGTTATGGGCTCATTCCAATAGCCGTTACGGGTCGCGATGATGCCGCCGCCGGAGGCTCCCGCCACGTAACCGCTATCGCCGGAAACGCGGAAAAAGTACCCGATTCCTGTCGGGATTGAACCCGCGCCCGCTGCGTGGTAGCCGGATACTCTACCACTGAGCCACGCAAGCGCTTGCTGATGGGCCGCGGAAACATGACTTAAAACGCTCCCAAGCACGCAGGGGGAGACGACTCGAGCCTCCGCCAGTATGGTGATGCCATCTAGATAAGATACCTGCAAACGCAGCGTCCTCGGGCACAGACGACGATACGCGATTCAGACGAGGCACGCAATCAACGTGCTCCCGAGCTGCCGAGCCTGCGCCTGTGTGGTGGCGCCATCTAGTTAAGGTGCATGCAAACGCGGTGCGCCCGACATGTAAGTGGCAGTTGTAAGGCTTGATCGGGCTCAGCAGACTGCTGTTCAGAGAGCATTACAAGCCTCAGCTCGCTGTCGACGCCGGGCGGACAGTTCAGATCGTTCTCGTGAAAACGAGGCGAACAGACTGCCGCCAAGACACTGTTGTGCGTGGTGCCCAAATTGGAGCTACTATTGAGCCGCTCCATCAGCTTAGGCTGTGACTGTGCTGCGTGTGCCGCGCAGGCCTGTGACTTTTTTATATGTTGCCGGTGTTAAATATTATTTTCCTGTGTTCCTGATTCCGATGCAGTATTTTGGCGTCCACAATTGTATACACAGTACCGGACAGAGATATAAGTGAAACAAAAGGGGGAGTGCTAAAGTAAGTTGAAAATTGGTTCATTTTAATGTATTTCAAAACTTCTCTGAAAATTCAGAGTTGAGGTAGGATGCTAGACAAAGCTTCACTGACTGACGATAAACATTAGATTATTTGTGCCAAATCTGCATCATGAGGGACGTGCAAGACAGGCGATTTCTTTTTGCTGAATTATGATCTTGCCTAATGACATCTATACAATTTTTTTTTGTTTTTCACGTGCTGCTTACAGGGCTTTACTGAGCAGAACTTTCACCTCCATGCAAAGACACTTATTTACATATAGAGGGTGAATGGTGTCAAAACCATGGTTACTGGTGTTCAATTTAGTCTTTCTTGCAGCAACCAGCAACTTGTCTCATGCAGTGCTAGTGAAAAATCTGATGACAACATTAGGGTTTTACCCCTTGAATGTACTAACATGTGATATCCGTGACATTAGTTGTAATCTTGGTACCTAAGCACTTGGCAACGTTTACAATGGTTATCCAAGGTCCTGACTATGGTTGTGAAGGCCCTGAACCTTAACGTTCAAGGTTCTAGTGTATTTATTTAGCTGAATGTTTACCTTCATGGTATTCCTCAAATTATTCTGGAATTCCTCATTTACTCTACGGCACTGTGTATCGACTAGAATTTGAGACAAGAAGCCTCGGTGTCTGCCTTGAAAAGTTGTAAGTGGTCATTAATGAAGGCGATAGCTTCCTGAGTGCTACCGAGTTTAGCGCGTATTTCAATACTTGAAGAACATACTTTTGGCCTTTGCCTTCCAGAGGCAATTGGATACACATGAACCTGCAGGTTACAGGTCATCCTGCTTGAAGCGGAAGGTAACCTTAGTGGCTTAGCATGGACGGGTGTGGGCGTTTTTATGGGCTCATTGTAGCTTGAATATATATTTTTAACGCGTAGGATTATCGGCGGAGTAGGTCTGAAAATTCTGTTGATCCGTCTGTTGCCAAAAATCTTGATCAATCCAGACGATAGTGCAATACCAGCCGACCACGGTTCGGTAATGAACCTATTCCCAATACAGGAGGATAATGCGCAGTTCAAGCTCGTTGTGTACGCGCTTAACAGCGGCCTGTAGCTGTGGTGTGATAACGACTCATTGTCCGCGCAAACATTATGCGCATCGGTACAAAGCAGTCTTCGCATCAGTCTAACACCTTCTAAGAACGACTATGTGTCTACCACAAGACACGAATTCATTGATCAGGTATACGTATGTGGTACCCACAACGTGAAAATACTAAAGTGCGTGTCATATTTCAGCACCAGTAGAGGCTTAATCAGTATACTTGAAACAAAAACGTTCAAGAGAAAACACGAGGAAGAGGTACAAGGCGCACACAAGGCAAAAGAAAACATCACGTGTACCGAATGTGGAGTGTGAAATACAAGCCTACGTGAGTATATATATATATATATATATATATATATATATATATATATATATATATATATATATATATATATACGATGTCATTAATTCCATTCAGAGACGCAAGCATTACTCTTCACTACACCTGTACAAAATAGCCGCAGCAGCAGCAGAAGCAAGCCGAAGCCGAATGTAATGCTACGGATATCTTGGATAATTCCAGTTCAGGGAGGTTCCGCAATCTGTTTTTGTCATTCACAGCACTAATAAGTAAACCATGTACATAGCTTCAATTATTTTGGGAGTGCTCTCCAGCTTCCACAACAACATCTAAATGTTTGTATGTGATATTCTGGCATGGCGTACCAGGAATGCAAATCGCTGTGCTTTACTGTAATTCTTAAGCAAGCACATACGCGCAAAAGCTTGCAGTTATGCTTTACATGCATGGCGTCACTTCAACTTTGAAGAAACTTGTAGCAGAGTAAGCCTCAAGAGTGTCATTTCAGCACCTAGCACAACCTTGTTCGTGTGTTGTCAGGTTAACGACGCTCTTGAGCGAGAAAACTTGCACAGAAGCACTGAGACCAAGCTTCATGTCCTGTTGTTTGGGAGTCGTTTGCCAGATACTTTTGTCTGATTGTAAAATGTACATTCAATGAACCAGGAGATGCTTTAAACCCTTAACTGGGGAATTGTTTACTGTAGAATGACTACACTTTGGGGAGTTTTTTCTTGAAGCTTTTATTTTAAATAAAAAAATGCTTTGGACAAAACTTTCAAATGCGACGAATAATTTGTGAAGATGGTGTTACACTAATTTCGTATTCAGAAGCTCTTTTTCATGTGAATAGCCATGAAGTACAGTGCAGCACACAGGGCAAAATCACCGTGCATCTCAGGACTTCCCTGAAAAACAAATATACTTTTTGCGGCTCCATTGTCATGCGATTATTTGTAATTCACTGGTGTTGTGAGCGGCTGTTCCAAGTCGTTCTTGTCTTCTCGATTGCTACTTTCGCTGTCAGGGAATCACTGGGGAGCTCCAGCATGTATTCATTGTCAGATTCGTCACTCTGCTCCAGCAAAGATGCAGTTTTGCTGTCCTTAAAAGCTTTTCTCCGCTTCGCGAAAACCATGTTTGAAATCTTGACACGATTCGCGCCGATATCAAGAGTTCTGGCACCCCAGAAACTTGCGTGTCTGTCGACGCGCTCCCCACCACGTGCCCTCCAATAATGTGGTGCCGTCTGGGAAACTAACATCTCACCACAACTCGCTATTTTTTCCGGGACGGGGCAGGACATATTCCGCTCGATGAAAAAACATGTTTTTCAATGGTTCTACGTAGCGGAGGAATCGTCTGTAGACGTGCTCCACACTTTGTAGTCAGCTAAATCTAAGTGGCGCCATCTAGAAAACAAGCCTATCACCACCGTTAGTTATATTTCCCGTCAGATGGTCGCACATATTCTGGTTGAATAAAAATATGTTTCCTTTGAAGCGAGCTTTTCGGTGCAGCGAGAGAGTCGTGCATCTGTGGACACGCTTCCCAGTTAGGGGATAGTGAAGCACTCTTTAAAATTCACTGAGACAAGTAGCAATATCTTGTGAAGGCATTAAGTTACAAGCTGTAAAAGACAGCTTTTTGCCCAGGTATCCCTACCACAAATGTGTATTTTGTTTTCTGGAAAATAAAACTGTAATGGGGTAATGTAATTAGCCCAACACAATGACCTGCACTATTCGACAGACTTTCTTTTGCTTGTGGTTATGAAGTAATTTTTTATCCTTAAAATTGGATGTGCACACTTTCTTGTGTCTATTATACACTTTTTTTTTCTACCGTTATTGCATTATTGCTGTGTTTTCGTTGCCTAGCTACTTCATGTCGTGTTTGTAAAGTTAGGCTGTGTGCTACAGTAACCATCCTACACGTCGCTCGATCCAAGACTTTGTTGGCATATGCGCAGTAAGATGCGGGTGATTGCATGGAAGAAACTAACATCATAGAATAATAAAGCTAAAACCGCCCTGCAAGTCAAGATAGAAATAGAGCTCACCCAGCAGTGTTCATTTGTAGGGTAAAACTGGTTTAATAGCAGTAACTGCACCTTGAAGGTGCAATTCTTGAAACGTTACCTTGCACTCGCCACTATTTTGTATTCACAAATGTGGTAAATGATCAACTGTGGTCGAACAAGGAATGTCGCTCAAGACAATGTTTCGACCAGCGTACGTGCATTGATTCAGATAAGTTTTCTTCTCGAAATGCTGGTTCCATGCAGTGTCATTCCTTGTTCAACCACAGTTGATCACTTTACAAGATGTCAGGCAGGTTAACTGCAAAGAAGACATGTACAAAAAAAACTGTATACTGGACGAGCGAGGATTTACAACTGAAATTTTATTGCAGCCAACCATTATTGTATGTGTATGCCGAGCCATTTCACATTTCACACGCAATTATCCAGGCCAGATCACCTGAAAACTTATCTACCTAACGTGCAACTGCTTTGCGATTTCTTTGAAATCACATGTGCTGGTGTGCAGTTTAATTAAGCACAAGAACTCACCAAAACGGACAAAAACAAACAAGGAATCTTAGCCTTGATAGGGCAAGTTGCTGACAGATTCTGTGAGCAAACCAAGAGCCCGTGCCACTGTGAAGAGAATAGAATGCTTAAAACCGTGCTGAAATGTGAGCACGGTGAAAAAGACGCCTCTTAATAAGGTGTAACGTGCCCTCAAGGAGCACGGCAACGTTTTATTGCAAACACACAAAAAAAGGTGTCTTTGCGGTGTTGCTAAGAAGGCCCGTTCACGGCGGAGAAGAATTTTAAGCTGGTGTAACAACAATGTCGCGCACTTCAACTCTTATGGGACCTAAACCTTCGAAAAAGGAGTGATGTGATAAAAAAAGAGACAGGCTTCCTTCCAGTATTCTTCACGGTGAAGACGCATGGGCCTAGAGCATCATTTTGGGCCATAGTGCCGAAGAATGAAATTCAGCAATGCATCGACAGCCGGTAATTGCAGAATTGCAGAAGAGACAGCCGGTAATTGCAGCCGCTAATTACAGCCGGTAATTGCCTGGTCTTTTGGGTCACGTCAAGCTACGTATGTAGCTTTTAACCCAAATGGCCGTCCAGAATGTAAACTGGAGAATAAATTGATTTGATTTGATTTGATTTGAATCTTCATGTCCTGGTGAGAACTGACCCTTTCGCTGTACGTAGTAGTTTGAAGGTGGTCCCATACACAGAGGTAATGAGTGCTGGACTGTACAATGTTTTTTTTATATCGAAATAGAAGATCTTTGTTATTCAATTCCTTATCGAGGGCTGTTCAAAGCAATTCAAGTCAAGATTGAAGAGTTTGGCGAAGTAGAATTTGCGATTACTACAGGCGTAACTGACGCAAACATTTAGAATTGTTGGAGTTTCAAATGAGTTCCATGGTTTTCCAGTTGGACGGTACGTTCTACGCGCTAAAAACTATATTTGTAATGGTTCGACAACTGCACCTGTTTTATGCGACATTTTCTTGTGTGTTGTTGGCACAAGCATGCACTGAAGACAGCAGCACCCAATGTGAAAATATGTGCATGCGTTGATGATGTTTTGATTGTTCTGGAGGCACTCTCGAGTGAGACCCCCAAAGATAACTGATAATGTCGTCAGTGTTTTCTTCAGTGAAAGCGTGGGTTTAAAATACACGTCTGAAACGCCAGCAAATCAGGAGCTCCAGTTTCTAGATATTAGGGTGCGATTCAAGCAAGACCACATAGGCTGTGAATACAGTCGAAGGTCAAAAAGGCCATGCCCTCTTTTAGCAATGCACATTCTAAGTTGGTAAAGCGATGTATTATAGTGAATTTTCTTAGTTCCCCCTTCAGCGTCATGTGGTCAAGTCATGTCAGATAGCTTTCATAGTTAGGTGGTCCGGTTTAAGAAAACAGGCTTCCCGTGAAACTTGATTTCAGTTGTTCAGGAGGCGCTGATGCCATGAAATAGCGTACATAAGTTTATTGGCTAGTTGCCTGCTCCTATAATGCCACAAGGTGGTGGCGTGGAGCAGAGGTAGAACACCCGACTTCAAATCTGAAGGTCGTAAGTTCGAATCCTGCTCTAGTCCTCCACATTTTCAGGCATGGAGTGGTGCCTGACACCGGCAAAAAAATTGCCGAGAGCTAGTGGGGCTATACTAGTTGAGGTGCAACCAAACTAGGCAGGCCCACTAAGCTTCATCAAAGTCACTCCCTCACCAGAACAGGAATTCGCCTCCCTGGTGCAGTATTCGGCCACTACCTCCCTCATGACTCCCACAATCAACCCATGGCCCTCAGTCCCCAGTGGCTGCGGAGCACCTGATCAAGGCGGCGGTCAGACCTGCGACGTGACAGAGGGTGCTAAGAATCTCTGGGTCCAGACAGGCCGCCAATGGAAACTGAACCTGACAACGTTCAACACGCGTACCCTCTCGAGTGAGGCTAGCTTAGCAGGACTATTTGAGGAATTATCAGGCATTGCCTGGGATATTATTGGCCTTAGTGAGGTTAGAAGAACTGGTGAGGCTTACACAGGGCTGACTAACGGCCACATCCTCTGCTACAGAGGTCTTCCAAATAAGAGAGAATCCGGGGTAGGATTTATAGTTCATAACAACATAGCGGGAAACATTGATGAATTGTACAGCATTAGTGAGAGGGTAGCAGTCGTCGTAATGAAGCTGAATAGGAGGTACAAAATGAAGGTAGTGCAAGCCTACGCGCCAATCTCTAGTCACGATGATGAAGAAATAGAACAGTTTTATGAAGATGTCGAATTTGCAATGACAAAGGTGCATACTCAGTATACTGTAGTCATGGGCGACTTCAATGCAAAAGTAGGGATAAAGGAGGCTGGCGAGCAAGCAATTGGCAACTACGGCATCGATTCTAGGAATGCAAGAGGAGAGATGTTGGTAGAATTCGCGGAAAGGAATAGGCTCCGAATAATGAATACATTCTTCAGGAAGCGCAGCAACAGGAAGTGGACCTGGAAAAGCCCTAATGGAGAAACAAGGAATGAAATAGATATCATACTCTCTGCCGATCCGAGCATAGTGCAGAATGTAGAAGTGTTAGGTAAGGTAAAGTGCAGTGACCATAGGTTAGTGAGGTCTAGGATTTCTCTCAATTTGAAGAGAGAAAGAGTGAAATTAGTCAAGAGGAAACAGGCCAACCTAGATGCAGTAAGGGTGAAAGCAGACCAATTCAGGCTGGTGCTCACAAACAAATATGCAGCTTTAAAACAAGAAGATGAAAATAACATAGAGGTAATGAACGAAACCGTAACTAGGCTGATGATCTCAGAAGCAGCAATTGAAGTGGGAGGTAAGGCACCAAGGCAACCAGTAGGGAAGCTCTCTCAAGAAACAAAGGACCTAATAAGGAAACGACAAAACATGATAGTTTCGAACTCAAGAGATCAGATAGAATTCGCTGAACTGTCAAAACTCATCAACAAGAAGAAAGTAAGGGATATTTGAAATTATAACGTGGGAAAGATTGAGGAACCCGTAAAATATGGACGCAGCATGAAATCAGTAAGAAGAAAGCTTGTCATAGGACAAGGCAAGACGTATGCACTGAAAGATAAGCATGGTCATATCATCAGCAATTTCGATGACATAGTAAAAGCAGCGGAAGAATTCTTTACTGACCTGTACAGTTCCCAAAACAGCCAAGCTACTTTCATTCGAAATAGTGATGAACCGGATACAGAAGCTCCTTCTATAACTAGCGATGAATTTAGAGGGGCCTTGAAAGACATGACCAGAGGAAAAGCGGCTGGAGAAGAAGGAATAACAGTAGATTTAATCAAAGATGGAGGAGATATCATGCTTGAAAAGCTTTAGGCCCTTTATACGCAATTCTTATGCAATCCTCACAATCGCAATCCTTATACGCAATCCTCACAACTTCAAGTGTACCAGAGAGCTGGAAGAACGCCAACATTATACTTATCCATAAGAATGGAGACGTTAAAGAATTGAAGAAATAGAGACCCATTAGCTTGCTTTCAGTATTGTATAAAATATTCACTAAGATAATTTCCAATAGAATCAGGGCAACACTTGACTTCAGCCAACCAAGAGAACAGGCTGGCATCAGGAAACGATATTCTACGATGGATCATATCCATGTCATCAATCAGGTAATCAAGAAATCTGTGGAGCACAATGAACCTCTCTATATGGCTTTCATAGATTATGAAAAGGCGTTTGATTCAGTAGAGATACCAGCAGTCATAGAGGCATTGCGCAATCAAGGAGTACAGGAGGCGTACGTGAATATCTTAACAAATATCTACAAGGATTCCACAGCTACCTTGATTCTCCACAAGAAAAGTAGACAGTTACCTATCAAGAAAGGGGTCAGGCAAGGACACACAATCTCTCCAATGCTATTCACTGCATGCTTAGAAGAAGTATTCAAGCACTTAGAGTGGGAAGGCTTAGGAGTGAGGATCAATGGCGAATATCTCAGCAACCTTCGGTTTGCAGATGACATTGTCTTATTCAGCAACAATGGAGACGAATTACAACAAATGATTGAGGACCTTAATCGAGAAAGTGTAAGAATTGGGTTGAAGATGAATATGCAGAAGAAAAAGATAATGTTCAATAGCCTGGCGAGGGAACAAGAATTCAGGATCGCCAGTCAGCATCTAGAGCCTGTAAAGGAATACGTTTATCTAGGTCAATTATTCACAGGGGACCCTGATCATGAGAAAGAAATTTAAAGAAGAATAAAATTGGGTTGGAGTGCATACAGCAGGCATTGCCAAATCCTGACCGGGAGCTTACCATTGTCGTTGAAAAGAAAAGTGTACAATCATTGCATTCTACCGGTGCTAACATATGGGGCAGAAGCTTGGAGGTTAACAAAGAAGCTCGAGAACAAGTTAAGGACCGCACAAAGAGCGATGGAACGAAAAATCTTAGGAGTAATGTTAATAGACAGGAAGAGAGCGGTGTGGATCAGAGAACAAACGGGGATAGACGATATTCTAGTTGACATTAAGCGGAAGAAATGAAGCTGGGGAGGCCATGTAATGCGCAGGATAGATAACCGGTGGACCATTAGGGCTACAGAATGGATACCAAGAGAAGGGAAGCGCAGTCGAGGACGGCAGAAAACCAGGTGGGATGATGAAGTTAGGAAATTCGCAGGCGCAAGTTGGAATACGCTAGCGCAAGACAGGGGTAATAGGTTGCAGTGAGAGGCCTTCGTCCTGCAGTGGACATGATGATGATGATGCTGATGCTGATGATGCTGATGATAATGCCACACACTGTGTGATGCCTTTGGTTGAAAAGGATTTGCGCGTGCGTTGCCATGGCCGTGAGTGGTGGTGGCTAAAGTTACCTGGGCCACTCTTGTACACATACACAAATACCCATCTAGTTCGACGGAATGACTGGCCGCCACCGTAGTTTATAGGTTATCCACCGCACGCGTTATAAAAACAATTAGGCGGCCCTTCCCCTACCCGGAACAGGGGGGTACGGGAAGCTTGTCTTTCCCACAAAATTAGGTGTCGCGTTTCCTGGCCTCGGGGTTCGGTGCTTTTCGGTAAGACGGGATTTTAACGTGGGATCCGCTGCCTGCCGCTGTAACCGAGCCTGGGCTTGGGCTGCCTTGAACGCAGGATCCGCACGGTGAACGCGAGCCTGCTCCCGGGCTACGTTGACGGCGTTTCTCATCGAAAGCGGCCTGTTCCGCCGCCGACCGAACAACGCGAGCCTTCCCATCCGTTTGCCAAGCGTACACTGAAAAGCCGACCAAACGCAACGCACGCGAGGCCATTTCTTTCCCTTGTCCTTCCCCCTGCGCACGCCCGCTCATGATTGGGTGCTCCCGTCACGTGTTACGGGCGCGCGCCTCACGTGTTTCACCAGCGGTGTATTCTTGGCCTTTCCTGCCGTTTTCTTGCGCTTGCACGAGACGGTTTTTTTTGCGGTCAGATTTACAACGGCACCGACACTTGTGAGGCAATATAAGCTTCGCTTGAAAATGTGTGGGTTCGGCCCCCACCTGCGACAACACTATTTCATGCCCTTTCATTTCCATTTTCTCTGTTGCGTCCGCGTGTCGTATAAACTAACAGTTTAATTGCCATATGCTTCTCTTAGCTTCATTGCCCGTTGGCTTCATATGGTTGTAGCTAACAAGAAATCAAGCCCCTCGATTCACCTTATTCTTAGAGCATTGGCTCTTCGCAATTTGCGCGAGGTCTTGCGCGCTTTCAGAGGGATAACTTCTGTACCCATAATTGGCAAGCCACATCCGGAGAAGTAGCGGCACGAGGACACTGTGCGCATCGCTAAAGAATTCACCGACGATTACGACACTCCCTAGTGCGAAATTTGAGCGCTGTTCTATATGTGTTTTCACTTCGCGATATTTTGCCGGGCGCGGGCGATCTGTCTCGTGCGGCACGTTGCAAACGGAGCGAAGTGTGGCGTGACTGCCTCGCTAATCAGGAGATCGGGAGAAGCAGCGCGTGGGTGACGCGCGGGCGCGATTCACAGCAGCCACCGCAGACAGACCTCTCAGACGACGCGCGCTACTCTGGTGCCATCTCGTAGCCATCATCGCCGCAATGCACGTCTTGCGCTTTCGCTTTACCCTCCTCCTACATTTTCCGCCTCACGCTTCCGCTACACCCTCCTCCTCCTCCGCTTCCCTCCTCGCGTTCTCTTCTCTCTCGCCGCTTTATTCATCGCCCGCTGCGCTCAGCGTTCGCTCTTTCATCCGCTGCGCTCGTTCGCTCGGTCACTCCTGGAGCACCGACACTCGACGCAGGAGAGAGAGAGAGAGAGACAATAACCTTACTTATTGTCCAGGATGGGGTAAGGGGTTGGGAATGGGCGCCTAAGAGCAGTGCTCGAAAAGGTGCGCTTATAAATATGACGGAGCCTTTTTGAGAGCCTGCTGCTTATTGCAGTAAAATCATTTTGAGGCGGAAGGATTGCTTCAGCCTACCGATTCTGTTACGTACAGTTTCCATTGTGAAGAAAAAATATATGGTTAGGGGTCTTGGTAAGTGATCATAACTGCAGTAGGTAGTAACGGCCTTAGTCAGCTGTGCCTTAGAAGATCGGTATTACTGAACTTTATATGCTTCCCGGTGCGTGTTACTTACCATCAGAAATACCTTATTGAGTCATGTGTGCCTACAATTAATTTATTTATTATTCCATTCGGCCTATTAGACACAATGACGAACTGATCATTTTAAGATGTCTTCTAGATACAACATTGAACTTTTCGAAGCCTGATAATAATGTAAACCTTCCCGTCGGTTCGCAAAAAGGAATGCTAATTTAGCCTTAATTGTCCACAACCAGCTCAAAAAGGAATTCTGCATGCTAAACATTAGAGTCACGCATCTGACCAACAGCGTCAGCCAAACAGTTCACGCCTGCGAAGCCAGATCTGCACTGTGCAGAAGCAAAGCACAAAAGTGCAGACAGCAAAGCATTGGACAGTGTTGATGATGGCAATAACTGTCTTGATGTGCTCCTTAGCCGAGTTCTTTTCTTCACCTCACGAATTTGTATGTTATTTGATCATCGCGGCCAGTACAATCCGAAAAACAAGTCGAAAAGAACGCTTATAGGGGATTCATATACTCTTAAATATGACTGCACAGCTAATAATCGAAACCTCGTAACAAGAGATGGCATCCTAGTTCCAGATGCAAAACTTCATTTGCTACAAATTTAGGTAGCCCTCAATTGTCGCAAGGCCTGCCTCTCAAGAAGAACATTTTGAAAGCTATACCTCAAGCAATATTCCTAGCGTTGACATATTAATAGGCAACAAAGTGGATAAGGCGAATGTCTTTCTCGTGTACATTGTGTTTACGCTACCGTTATTGCTTCAAATATGAACCAACTAGCCCCCGGAACAAGCTCTTTTGTTGATGTTGATTCTTTTTCAGCTGTTGTTGTTTTTGTCGCCTTTAACATATGGCAGGTACCCACAAGGTGTATTGGCCAAGGTTCGCAATGGCAATAATAATAAGTACTTCAGAAGCGTGGTTTGCTGGGCGAGTTGATAAAGCATCCTTGACTTAGGTAGCGCGAAATAACATAGAAGAAGGGTGTCTGTTTTCTTTCCCTCCGTCTATGTTATTTTGCGTTGCCTAGCCAATAATATTATAAGTCCTTGTATTCGTTTAACTTAGGTCTGTACTACTTATATTCAAATAATATATATTATAAAGTATAAAAGAGAATCGAAAAGTGACCTCACAAATTGTTGCTAAGTCGCTAGATTACAAAAAAAAGTCGATGTAATGCGAACGTTGAGGAAAACGTGTTTCACATATCAGCCTCCCTGAAGCAATGACGTACTCGTACACAATTCGCGCAGACTTCCTTTCGGGCTTGACCAAGGTTGTTCACACCAAAAGATAAAGTACTAAGTACTGCGACGGGAAGGACAATATATTTGATAGGGGTTGCTTTATGCAGGTGTTTCTGTCGGGATTGTGTTTTCGGCATAACTGGAGAAAGGTATGCAGTGCATTCTACATCCCCTCTTGACACACAAAAGTTCCACGGTGCGAATCCACACCTACTCATTTAATGATGTAATTGTGGTATTCTACACCATAGAAGGGAGGGAGAAACTTTATGCAATAAAACTAATTTTGAGGTCCCGCGGTTGGGGCCCCTAGTCCGAGGCTGCACTGGCACGAGCAGCTCGCTGGGCTTGTTCCAGGAGAGCCAGCTGGCTGTCCTGATCCTCGTTCACAAGCCGCGCCTCCCACTGCCTGTTAAAATCTTGTGTCTTTAGTTGTGTGCAGTTTATATGTGTCGGTCTGCTTGACCATATCCACGTGATGTGCGGCAACGTTGGCGCGTCCCCGCACCACGGGCATCGTCAGTGTATCGTGTTTGGTGAATACAGCTAAGAATATGTAGGTTTGGATACGTTTGTGTTTGTGTTTGCAAAACTGCCTGCAGTCCCATTAAGTGGTAGTTCACAGTTGGCATGTAGCCTCAAAAACCGAATTTATTTAACATCAGGTGGAAAAAAAAACGTGGAGCAACCTGTGCAGTAGTAAACTATTTGGGCTTCAGACAGTCGGCAGCCATTATTAAACGCTTGAAGTTCATGTTGATTACTCGTCAACATGGCACAGACCCACTAGGGGAATTGGCCACAAAAACGAGTAATTAAATATACTGATTCCTTAAGCTCTTCTTCTTTCATTTGGGTCATCGATTGTGGGCTGTCTCTTACAAGGCATTTGTCATACTGTTCGCTACTTAATCGAATCCGGTGGGTAAAAAAATAACTGATTTGCCTCTAAAAGTTACGGTAAAACTTCATTTCTTGCTGTCCTAAAAACAATACTATAAATTTCTTGGCGAATATACCAGGGTGCGCACAATAAGTAAGAAAAAGGTAAGAAGAAGAAGAAGAAATTTCATTCTCACCGTCAGTATATACAAATATTATTCACTTGTTAACTCCTCTTTATGTTCACAGAAATATTTTTTTGTTAGTTTTGTCTCTACTACCACTGAATTAATGGCCTATACCCCGCAGAGTGATTGCGCCTTGTTACGTAGGATCAACCAAAGACCAATGAATCAGTAAAAGAAGAAGAAATCGATTCTATAGCTGCTGGCTTAAAATGCAGTCGTCTCGGAAGTGACCTGGCTAGACGAAGGAATGCCTTCTCGATTTGTTGACTCCTGCACTTGAAAACGATGGGTGAGTGAGCTACAAAGCAAAAGTTCGTATTGTTTTTAGCTGCCTAGGAATGTCACCGCGCCCGTTCACAGCGAAGTATTGGGACTAGAGTCTCACTCGCAGTCCTGAGTCCGGACTAAGCCCATGCCCAACCCTTCGAATCGAATAGACCAATGCTGGTCAGGGAGTGCTTACTTTATATGGGAACAAATACGCGCGCTGTACTGTTGCGCACACAAAACTATATACAAGAACACGGGAAAAAGCCCAGGCAGGCTGTGATGTTTTTTTTTTAGTCATCGTCGGAGCGGTAGACGTTCTACTTCATCACCAGAGCGTCCCACTATTGTGTGGCGTCAGTGGGGAACAAGTCGCCGGCGTGAAACGCAAATTTTTTGCGCGAAGTATGGTAAACGTTAGCTCCCAAGTTTCACTTAAGAGGAAGATTTAGCTTGGGGACTCCTATAAAAATACATCGGAAAGCCTAAATTGGTTTTCTCGACATCGGCTCCGCCAAATGTGATGAAATTCATTGCATTTAAAATAAAAAGCTATAATCAAGTGACTGTTGGTATAGAATATTTACTTTAGTTTGTGATATTCAACAATTTTTATAGAAGAAGCGACAAATTTTCAGAAAACAGAACTATCACGTGTGCAACTCTGGCTCAGCAATGAAAAAGTGATCTCACAATTCTGTCATTTGCATCTAAAAGTACAGCTAAAGCGGACATAATTTATGGGTTTGACATTGCTCTCTAATAGATCACTAATGAGTCAGTAGGACTTCTGCAAAACGCTTGTGAACAACCTACAAATTTCACATAATACAAAAGTTGATTTATCAAATTTGTTCGCTTTCGATGCTCTAACGGGTGCAGTTTAAAGATATCTGCTCTTGATGGAGAGCTACGAATTTGTAAACTTCATGCTTCTATTTTTTCGATCTACCAGTTTTTGAAATTTTCATTAAACATGTCAACTCTTCAATCAAAATTCCGCTTCTAGTAGTCACTCGAAGTTAACTTCTTGTCTCAAATGCAACACGTGTTATGAAAATCGGCCCAGTGGTTATCTCAGAAAAGCGTTTCTGCGTTTGACATGTATTTGAACGCCCGCCATCCGATTTGGGCCCGAGTTAAAGCTTCCTTTTATTCTCTTGCCAAATCAGTGTAGGCGATTTGGGCTTCTCGGTACGGTCACCATGAAGGCTTTTTGGTGTAGTGCGACCAGTACAAGTACACCGAGAAGGAACAAGACAGACACACAGCGCTAACTCCGACAATTCTTTAATTCCGGGATAGAGCAATACTTACACATTCCACTCATACATCACACAGACGCGTTCAGCCACAATTATAAGAAAGTAGCTCAAATACTTGCAACATGAGAAAACAAACAAGACCGTCAACGCCATCGCTAACGCATTTTAACCAGACAGTGGAAACGATGTCTAGCTCACACATTTTTTTTTACCAAGCCGCCCATGACCAGGCCACTCAACTCATATTTTTCCAGCGATAACATTATCTTGAAAACGATCAACGCAACCACACTTGTGATAATAAAGGGGAAAAAAAGAGCCTTTTTTGCACTTTGTTTTAACGCTCCGTCAGGCAATCATTCCCGCACCTATTTGCCCTATGTAACTTCTCGCGCGAAATAATGGTATTTGATATATGATACACGTCTTGCCTTCAACTAACTCACTTTGGTACCTCTTTTCATATACGTTCTTTACTGCACTACGCGGACTTTTCTCGGTCACAGACTCACTAGCTTGCATGGAATGGATAAAATTACCTTAAAAGGCTATGTGTAATATGCTGTTTCTCAAGCAGGGGCGCTATAACGTAGAGCCCTTCTCAACTGTTTCTTTTCCATTTGTGCAATCAGCCCTACACGATTGTTAAAATTCTATCAGGCCACCCAAACTTAGCCTATCTGCCACGCGACGTCGTTCACAGATATGGAATATTAGGACAACAGATAAAAACTAATTATTTCTGATTGTACACCTTTTTTCCCAGTAGCCCTCCACTATTGGTGAGCGAAAACACCCGTGTACTTAGATTTATGTGCACGTTAAAGAACCCCAGGTGGTCGAAATTTGCGGAGTCCCCCACTAAGGCGTGCCTCATAATCAGATCGTGGTTTTGGCACGTAAAACCCCATAATTTAATTTAAGCGTTTTCAGGCTGCGACAACTAGGCCTGTCTGTCACGCGACTTACAAAACCGCAAAAACTCACCCCGTCAAGGCGCCGTGCACGAATTACAGATGCATTAATATTATTACGGGTGGAAACAAACAGACAATAGAGACAATTTACATTGAGTTTACACTGGAGCAAGACCGCCAGGCGGACACTTCCTCGCGCCAAGAGCCCAGACACTTCATTGTAATTTTCGCGACGGCTCGTCTCTTGAGCATCTGTCGATGGTATCGTAATGCTCACCCCGGGTGGCAAAAATGCATAAGTTGCTGCCGTCATGGTGTTGTTAAATACATAAGGCACGCGGAGAGTTGTAAGGCTTGAGTCTGGCGACGTGGAATATGTCACTGGTTGTCACAGCAGATGACGTAGTGGGCGTGACTAGAATGATTTCATAGGTGGAGCAAGCGATATGGGCCATGGCTTGTATTCACAGGACGTTCGTATGCTAGAAGAGTTCGTAAGAACAATGACAGTCCAATAGGTATTAACAAACATATCATTAGCAAGGGCCGCCGACCAATCAGAAAAAAGTTCATACGAATAATAACCTTTGTGAATTCGGCTCTAGTTTTTCACGAAGGCCAACTTTACGATATGGTAACTAAAACAACACGAGGGTGCCGGCAAAAACTGGGTATCACAATGGCGGAGGTCGTAGCGGTGCTTCTGTTTGTCTTGAGACCCTTGCAGTATGCTGAAGAAAACTGATTTTTGCAGGTATAGCGGGGGGCTGCCCCGTTTCAAAAGGAATAGATGTCCGTCCATCAATGATCCTGCCACTGGCTGCTCGCAGCTTGCAAGGAGAAGGCGTGGCAGTACAACATTGTAACGCCATTTGGGCTGGTATTCGACATCGCTCTGCCAACTCTTTTTGGCTGATGATCCGTTTCAGAGTTGTTTTAAACCTTTCGCTGCCCGCCGCGACGATTTCTGACCAGATACCACAAGCTAAGCAAGGTGAAGCGAGCCAATTGTAGACGGCGGCCCCACCCTCCTGATATGGTTATCTATTTTCCCTGCGCTAGCTCAGTCCCATTGAAACGCTCCCTACGTCTGCGTGCTCCTCGCCTTGTGTCAGCCCGTTAGATAAGAAACGCCTGTGAAAGTAGGCAATGCTATTCACTTTGAAAGCAAACAGGGGCGACCTACTATAAACAAGGAGAGTGGTTGATTGAATGGTTAAAACAAAGCTGGGGGTCCCCACCCAATGCTTGCGTCGCCGGTTACCTAGATGGGATGTCCGGAGACCGGAACGAAAACATACGACAGAACCCATTCCACGATGTTTGTCGACGGTAATTAGTTTTGTTTTTAGCATTCAATAACTATAGTCACACCAGGTATTGACACCGTCAAAACGAGTTATGTAAGAGGCGTGTACTGCAGCGAGACTCCTCATTGGCCTTTCCCTAAGAGCACTCGGTGCTATCTACCGACGCCGCCACGAAGCCTGGGTATAACCTGCGAAATGCGTGGCACGAAGGTGCGTGTGAACGCTGAGATACGCGTCAAGCGGCAACTGCACTCCTACCTCGCGCTCCTTTCTGCAACTGACACGCTGCGCAATCTGGTGGCGCTGCCGAGAAGTCCTCGCGTGGCCTCCGAGAAGCGTGGCGCGCCGGTGCCTGCGAACACTAAGAATTGTACCCTCGCTTGCCGCACACCCAATGGCACATGCGCAGTGACCCAAGTTGGCGGGAGGTTCTTTGAAGAGCGCCACATACCCAGTGCCGTTGTGGCGCTTTCGAGTTAAAGCATCGAGTTACTGCCCTTGAGGAAGCCATGTGATGGAGATTCAATCGCACTGAGCATCGGAGAAATTTAAGGAATTTTCTCGTCATTGTGTAGCGGCACACTTCTGCTGGTAAATACTGGGTGTCCCAAGCACGCATCAAAGATGTTCAGTGAAGATCAGCACAGACCTAGTGGCACATAGCCAGAGCTCAAAGTTGGCGTTAAAGAGTTCGATTGGACGGCGGTGCATAACCAGGTCATTTGCAGTGACCCATGTCAGCGTGAAAGATGTTTGTTAATAATCGTATGTTCAGAATGCCCCTTACTCAGTTACCGGGTTCGATCCCACTCCGCATCGGAGAAATTTGAGGGATCTTACTCATCATTGTGGAGTGGCACACACCTACATCTTTATATTTTTTATTAGCACAAATGCAGAGTTGAAGATGGAACATCGTGTGGTCATTCAAAGCGCACTTCACAAGTGCTTTTCGCCGTCTGTGAAGACACAGCCGAATCTATTTATTAGCGTTAACTTTTTACAAAAGCCACCAAATGATTCAACCACTCCCATACAGTTCGACAGGTATATGAGTTTATATCGTCGATAACTAGTTTTGCTTCACCGACTCCCAGTTAACATTGAACACGATTGAAGGTAAAGTATAACGTAATATAAAAAAAAGTCTCAGGAGGATGTCAGCGCTGACTTCTGTCCTGTGAAAACAGCGCGGAAAGCAGCGACGACATCGGTAGCTTCTTTCACACTCGTTGGAGCACTATATGTGATACGTTCCTCGGGGTGCGTCAGTAAGCAACCAGGCTATAGTATAATATCGTGCAATACAAAGACATAACTTTGTTAAAATTTTGAACAGTGCTTATTTATGGCAAATGAAATTGCCGATTCTGTTTTTTAGGAAGCGATCCGACCTTGAAAAACAGACCCGAACGAAAGCCAATACGACGACTTTGTATACGTCACGGTTCTTTAGAAGAATCGCTGATTTATGAATTTCTTATAAAGCTCTACAAATACATGTCCTACGCAGCCAGTGGTACTTAGTGCCATGTGGTTACAATCCTTGCTCAGTAACTTCCTGTGTTTGTTGGGATAAGGTTTTAAATGCTTCCACGGAAAATCCAGCACATACATCATTCAAAAGGGGGAGCGTAGTTGCATGTGTGACTATTGTCCAGCAAATACATATATACCATATCGGGTGCTGCTAGCTTCGTATTTACCTGCGCGAAAAGAAGTGATTATATGTCAATATTGTGTTACACACTTCCCTTATTCTTTCCAGATACGTCTTCCAAACAATCCGTAAGCATTGCTTTTTACGCCAAATTTATGCTTCTTTTTCTTTTTAGCTGTACGAGAAGCTGTTAAAATAAGGTACAGTTTGCTGAGTCCGAGCCAAGCGCAATGAAAAATGTTTTGCGGCCCTAATTTCACAGAATAAGAAGAACACGGCTGAATGTGTGCCTTTCTTCGGGACATGCGTGGTACCTACTTTATGTTGTGAAACATTTATTGGTATACTGACGACGTCAGCTGCTGAAAAATAGCTGAAGTTACCCAGCGCAAGCACTTCTTTGTGATAATTTTGAAGTTGTAGGAAAAAAAATTAATGCCCGTTTTACGCCTAACTTTGCATAACATAGGAGATGCTTCAACCACGTGAGGAAAGTCACACAATCGAACTTCTCTGTACGGATTTTGAAAAAGAAGGCCCTTGAGAATTGTTGGCGCAGAACAGAAGAGCTCGTTTTGTGTTATTTCTTGCTATTATTGACAAAGGTCTGCACCTTGCCCCGTACCCCGTAGTCACTTATATTAAGCCCTCCAATGATTAAATAAATAATTGTTAATAATAAGAAATGAATTATTATAAATATGACTGGAAACCTGCGCTCTCATGGTTACCTAGCTAAAACAAGATTAATAGTTGCAGCAAAACAGTATGAACACGTTCTGGTTCCAAAGCTTCGAGACATCATTTATTCGCAGGCAATACTCCTCTCTCATGAATAGATCAATTTTTAAATGATTTAGTTTTCATCTAGGCATTCTAACTTTTTTCAGTCGACATATTATTCTTAGTCGCTGGTTGTGTGTGTAAACGAACCTCACTGTAGTGAGAGAAACGGCAAGTGCATTGCCTGCCAGGGAACTGAGTGAATGCACGGTAGTATTTTAAGACGGTGTCCAACTAACATATTCAAGAAGGCCTAAGACTGCATTAAAAACTAATGAAAAACACGTTCCTATGTTCCACAGTATGAGTCCACGCTAACGTGTGTGCATAAATGCGAGAGGAATGCTTTAGCATTATGTCACACCTCCTTGAAGTCCCGTATCCATGATTTAAACCTCGTTCACGACTTTGCAAAATGCTGTTCAGTCCCTAATTCGACACACGAACGGCCTCCTTGAGGAGGGAAGTGCAATTGACGGTGGTGCGAAAAAAAGAACGAAAAAAAAGAACGCAGGTAGCCTATTAATACAAACACGTGCAGGTTCAGCAGTGTCCTCAAGAGAGGGGCGTGAGAAATATCAGATGAAAAGACGCAGCCAGTGGAATGCAGAGGGAGAAGGATCACATCTTAGCATAGAGCATGCGAGCGGTTGCAGTTGCCAGAAGAGTGTCTCTCTTGTTCTTTGCTTGAAGTTACTGCAACTTTTGTGAGACCACGAAGACGGTCAAAGCACCCCATGGCCCTTAGTTATATGACACCCATACTGTCACCTCCACTAACCTCCGAGTTCCACAAACTGCTTTCCATTGCATTATTTGCACAGAGATTATCTTTTGAGGTGGCGGGAAAACGGTTTTTATACAAAGTCTATGCGTGTATGAATAATAAAATAAAAACAAATAAATTATAGGACAATGTGACGTAATGAACAGAGTAACACAAGGGCGAGAAGAATATCCAATAAATGATGCGGAAATGTGCATATATTTTCATAAACAAGCTATAACTGATGCGACTGATGTGACAGCAGCTGTAAACTGATGTGACGAGCTTGTTGTTGTGCTTGTTAGTGTAAGTGTGACAATAACAAGGTTGTCCCATCACTCTACAGAAAGCCAACCGATAAGCACTAATACTTATATTTTCATACTAGTCACGTAAACCATTCTAAAACAGCAATCCTGTAATACCAAGCTCTTCGTTTCAAGTGGATATACACTATATAAGAAAGAGGACTCTACATCGAAATAACTGTTAACAACTGCGTGACATCTTCCTACGCCAGCGTCACCCTCCCACTGTTATCAACGACGTGATTCAAAAAGCAGGCAACCTTGATCTTCATGCGCTGATCAACAGCAAACCAGCCACCTCAGATTCACGGACTAACCTTATCCTAAGATATTCAGCATCGACTCCTGACATAAATCGTATCCTCCGGAAACACCATACCATACCCTTACATAGAGAGAAAATGCGCCAAATTTGTCCTGAACCTCCGCTGGTGGTATACAGACGGGCCCCCAACACCAGAGATGTTGTCACGTCCTCCAAAATTAACTCAGATAACTTCAAAGGCTGCGCACCATGCGGAAAACTTCGATGCAAACTCTGCCTCATAATGAGTACCGATAATCTTGCCAGGAGTATCACGTCCCCATTTTCATTCAAAATCCAAGGGGATTACAACTGCGGCACATGTAACGTTGTATATCTCCTCAAGTGCACAATTTACCACGCACAATACATCGCACAAACTGGAAGCACCTCTTAGGCTACGCTTTAATAATCTCAAGTGAAATATAAAATCCATGCCGCAGCTACCCCTATCGAAGCATGTGAACACACTAGCTAGGCTACCCTTTCAAAAATTTACGGCCACGATTTTGAAATAAGGATTCTCCGTTCACTACGACACTGAAGGTTGCGAGTCATTTCTAATACACAAGTTCAGCACACTTTCTAGGGAAATTATTGCAAGCATAGGTAGGCTGACGTGCATGCCTAACTAGCAAGAGACATGTATCCAAGATAGGCGACATGTTCGGTGCACCAGTGAATATTTTTCCTGTCTGTTTTATGCATTTACTAACGGTTATATATGGTATATACGTGTTTATGGAACTCTACGCATATTTGCGCATCATTTTTTTACAGATTTTTCTTGCTCTTCTGTTATGTCAATGTTTATTACTTTGTCGGATAGTTTGTCATTTATATTTTTAACGCAAAACTGCCGCGCGACTGGCGACTCGAGGCACTTTGCGCGTATTCGCGGGCTTTCACGCTCAGAAAAACTTCTATGTAGCACGGATTGAGCACCAGAAACCTGTCTCTGAAGTTTTTCATGTTGCTCTACTATTTTCTCATTGACACTTTCCATGTAATTATAATATTTCCGAAGTTGACTGATTAAGTATATAGGACTAATTATGTAATTAGGCGGAGTACAAAAAATAATGTATCTCCAAGTGATGGCAAACAACATCATGTTGGTTTTGTCCAGCTACGTGGCATGTGCAGCGTGCGTTATTGGCCCGACTTTAAATCGGGGTGCATGATGACAGCAGACAACGAGTCAAACGCTGGGACAGCGGGCGAAGGTCTGTCTATCAACGGAAATACATACATACACGTTGCGAGCGAGTGACGAGCCGGTTGTTGGCACTTAGTGCGTTCGCTCTCCAGCGCGCGTCTCCGCACGCTTCCTCTCTACGGCGCGCGGCCAAATGCGAACGCTCTAAAAATGTAAGTTAGAGACCGTTTTATTACGGAAGATTGGGCCGAAATAATGTAACGATTATATTCCGATGCTATTCCAATGGTTCGAATGAGATCCGGCGACGTTATCACCGGAATCGGCTGGTGGTGCACGGTGGATGAACGATCAATATCAATCTTTGCATTATACAGTCTATGTTCGTCGCTTACCGACCACCCTTGCTGTCTGCGCGATCGCTGTCCCAATTTGTTCCTCTTCGTACGAGGTGATCTGGCATATAGTATGCGTTTTGTGAATGTGGGCCCGTGGGCGAGAGAACATACCTAAAGTGAGATAGTGTATATGTTTGGGTGATGCTTTGGAGGCCGTCACTCGTGACCGCAAACAGAGGGTTCACGTGACGATTTCCTTGGCTACGGATAATCGTGGATATCAGTAGCAAGAATACTAGCAAGAAATGCTAGTTATGCTGTAGTAATAAATTACGCTTATTGAATGCCAGAAGTGTCAGTGTCGCCATGAACGGAGCCTTCGAGAGCGAAAATAGACGCGATACGAAAACCGTGCTTGAAGTTGCCTTGCTAGCACCTCGTAAATGCTAGAAATCTGTGAAGCGTTGGTTCGGGTCACAAGGTACATTATAACGTAACAAAATAAACTACCAGAGAAAGCTGATAATATTTTGTGAACAAGACACGGATCTAACACGCAAGAAGCACTTTCAAATTCGTGATTCAAATTTTAATGTTTTAGCGCTCCTGCTCGGCCGCACAAAAAAAAAAAGAAAAGAGCGATAGAGAGAGAAAAACAAAGAAGGACTTTCTGCAGCTTCACCTGCAGTTTCACCATAACTAACCCATTACCACCAAACCAATGCACGTCGAGTAATGAAAAAAAAATATTTCGAAAGTCGAAGCCAATTTAGTGTGTCTCCTTCGAGACGCTTTGACAGTAGTTTTCTCAATTCGGACACAAATCCTCACCCGACACCAGCGCCCGGAATGACTTAGCGGCCGTTATTACGGATGAGAAAATAAAAATCGGACACAGCTGCTTTGGAAGGCTATAACGCGGGTTGTGGTTCTAGTTAGTCCATGCAAGCAAGTTACGGGCTAATACAGGCGACGATTGTGCATGATGTGCACGCGACAGCGGTCCAGTCAGCAAGTCACGTTAGGAGCGCGACGCAGAAGCCGCTACGAATATTCCGACTGGTGTTGGTGAAAAACTTTTATTGGTCGTACAAAGAGTACGAGGAGGTATGCTCAGGACGACCCTGAAGAGGCCGCCCCTTACAAACACTAGGTGGAGTCCCTAGTACGGGATCTCAGTGGTGGTATAGCAAACCGCCCGGGCGCGCTCAACTAGGGCCTTTTGGGCCCGGCTGCGGCTTGAGATACTAGCAGCGCGTCACAATACAAGCGCCCACACTCGCATGCCGCAGCAACAGCGTCAACGCCAAGCGCTGCTCTGGGATAGCTGACTAGGATTGAGTTGACTTAAAATGGGAAAGCTGTAGAATTTAGACTGCGTATCGCGCGTACCAGCACCTGAAATACGGCCTATAACTGCTTTCTTCCTTTGCCTCGACTCAATGCAAAGGAAGTTCTTAAGTCTAAGTTAGATAAGTTCAGGTGGGGCACGACAAAGCACTATGTGTTAAATTGCATTGACCAGTGGGGCAAAGACGGTTTGCAACCAAATTTCTGCCAGTATTAACGGCACTATACAAGCGATTTTCCTTCACTCACCGCTGGAGACTAACCGGTCGGAGGACCGCTTATAGAAACATTGGCCAGGGGTCCCTCTAGGGAGCTAATCTTTGACGAGCTTTCTTGTTCATGAAGTCTTTCCGAAATCTCATTGGTTGTTGATAGAAAGCTGTGGACATTGTAATGCAAAGGTTTAATGATTAGTGGCGTAAATCGTCGCATTAGGTGCCGGCGATCAATCTGACTGCATATTGTTTTCCACTGAGCACCTATTAAAATGTAAATTAGCCTTTTTAACAGCGAAGCTGTTTAAGCCAGCCGTAATTTGTGGTTCGTATCAAGAAATAAAAGAGGCTTTCTTGCCGACGCGGGATTCGAACCAGCGTACCCCGGTCCCAAAGCGAGCGTCATAACCACAAGGCTATACAGCCACGTTTGCAAAACATTCATTTATGCGAACCATATGATTGCATTTTAGCGTCGTCGTCTACGTCCACAGCTGGCACGTTCGCGCGCGCTCGTGCCAATGTTCTGCGAGGTGAAGAAGAGGTTTTGCGCGCTATTCTCGGGAGAGAGATAGATAAAGAAACTGAGACCGAGAGAGAGAGAGACGCATTCACGGAGCGGGTCTGCTGGAACGCGTTGTCGGCATTGCAACGCGGTGTCGGTGTTGCAAGCTGCGCTATGCAACGCGCAGGGACGGCTGTAAGTCCGAGACGCACGACAAGAAATTATCATCATCATGAGTTATAAGATGAAAATTTCGCGCGCAATTCCGGAAAACGCTGGGCTACAATCGCCCAGCTTCGCTGTTTCAAGCGTTGCGCGGCCGAGTGCAAGGTTAAGCGTTTTTTATGCAAACGGTGCGAATATAAAAGATAATGCCGTCATTAGCTACATATCTGCACGTGCGGCGTGATGTCTGGCCTCAAAGCGCCGCAGCCAATCAGGAATTGCGGCGCGTAATGCAAATGTTGCAGGTCAGTGAGTCAAGTTCCGGTTCAAGCACGTCCCAGCAGTCCGGCTCTACCACAACCCATGGCACAGAAGCACCTCCGGATAAGGCGCCGTTAGCGGAACCTACTGCGGTTGTCGGATCGACCCGCGCTATTCTGCCGGAAGCTGAGGCTCCAGACAGCGGAGTGGTAGCGGCGTTGCCTGCCGCTGCAGTGTATGTCTGCAGTGTTTCTTGGTTTACTTGCGGGCCTGCTTGATCAGTCCGTATTCAAAATTGTTCGCAAGAGAAATTTTTCTTAAGAACGTCATCCTGATGCCGGGCATACTATTGGCGAAGCCGGTTTACCGATGGCAAATTACACTTGCGAAGACGGGGCGGAATTGGCGAAGCTTTTCATTAGTAAATGCTTTTCTCCATTGGCCGGCCGCTTTATCTAAAGGGATGTCCAACTTCACAATTGGCCGGAGTTTGCTCTTAGGAACTAGCCTAACATAACAGCATTCTGTGATTACGGGCCGCGAAGCTCTGTGATTGATGGGTGCTGTAGCCAAATTCTCAAACTTCTCTGCCTGAGTTCACAAAACCTTCTTACGCTAACATTGTTCGTAAGAGAAAATTTCAGCCAATCCTGAATGCTCGACATATTATTAGCGAAGGCCGTTGGCCAATGGCAGAGAGTACTTACGGAAGAAAAACTTTCTGAGTCCGGCCCCTCGTTTGCAAGTAATCTCTTGCATTGGCCAACCTCCTTCGCTAATGGCATGTCTATCGAATAGTTTGGCTGGAATGTTTTTGTACGAACGCTTTTAGCATGAGAGCTTTTTACGTATGGGGGCCCTCATTTACAAGATTGCGATGGCGCAAGCAATACAGAAATGATCTTGAGTTACATAGACGTTCCTACGAAGATTACTGAAGGTTACTCTGCTGCTGAGACCGTTCAGCTACCATGCGAATAATAATTTTTTAGCCTTGGTGCTTGTGGCTTGAAATATCATTGCGACATTACTTATTACGCTTCCCTTTTTTTCAAGTTCTAGGTGGTGATGTTTCTCTAAATACAGCAAGACAATCAGTCTCTGCGCACGCACTTAATGATTGCGAGTCATTGAATTCATTGTGAACTGCACGAATACTCTAGGTCATCGGGCTGGCGTAATTTTATATCGACCTTAACCCTGTTCTTCCAACACATTCCAACACATTCAGAGAAATTTTTTTTCTTCCTTTGATTGCCTTCATTTATGGCTCAATATTTTGTTGGAAATGATCTTTGTGCAGAGTCTAAGCCAGAAGGAAAAAAGTTTTGAGAAATTGCTGTACTCCCCATTGTTTTCAAGCCAGCTGAACCGCTATACTAGCGCCTATAGCCGTCAGTCCCAGAGTTCTCTCCACCGCATTTTGTAGCAAAAATTGTGAAAATTTAGTGAGGTTTCAGGACTAAGGCAAACGAGAATTTATAGCGGGGCCTTTGGTACCAGTGACGAACTCGGCGTAGCGTTGTACGAAACGAAAATAGGCGAGACATGCAAATTTCCAAAATAACGTCAATAGCATTTTTCTGGAGAACACCTGCAAACAAATAAGCGAAAACGTGAATGCTGACAATAAGGGTTACATTGAAGCAGCTAAGTACAAACCTGAGTAACCTTCAAAACCTTGCAGCAGATTTCATTTTCTGTCATAAAAATGTTTTCATAAGAAACGAAAACGGTGGCTAAGTCCTACTGTGACAAACGCAAGCGTTTCAGTGTGCGTCGTGTTCAAATTCCATATAAAATAAGTGGTTTCCATATGAACGCCCCAGCGACGACTCCCTTTGAGTAATGGCAGCTGTTTTCGCATTCCATGCGTTTACTGAGTGCATGCGCCGAAAGCAATAAGTGGTGTTGATAACATCGCATGTATGACGTTTCTTCATCTTTAAGAAGAATTTTGGCGCATGCTCTCAGCAAAAGCATAGCCTACGACATCTATTTCTGTTATCTTGAGAAAGCCTTGGCTAGGGCTAGAATGATGTCCAAATCTCCTCGACTAAGACGTGTTTTCGGCTCCAGCAATCGCTTTAGCCGCATGCGACTAGCAAAAGCACAGCCTTTCAGATACACACATTTAGTCCAGAGAGAGCCACAACTGACACTAGGACTTGGACACCTGTTGCGGAACCGGACACATGTATAGACGCAATGTTTCCGACACCACGAATAGGTTGGAAACCCTTTCTCTGAGTTGTCGCGTTGAACTTGCTGGAAAGAAACAGCGCGACTTTATAAAGAAAACATTTCACGACACACAATGTGGTTAATGTTTCTCATTCTCCTGGTGGTGAGGGTGTTACTGGAAATTGACAGCGACGACAGATGTAGCATTTAACTCGTTATTGGCCATTCGCGCACATGTTTCTGAGAGATTGCTGTACTATAAGGAATCTATTACAAAGAAATAATCGACGCGTGTATTGGCCGAGAGTGTGACTGAAGGATGGAAATTATAGAAACAAAGGCTCAGAAGAGAGAATGATTTGTCAATGTGCCAATGAGGCTTCGACTGGTGCTAGTTGGTATGCCATTGTTCTGTTTACTGCGCTATACAGTTAGACACGGGACAAAAAAAGCGCACTTGTGTCTCAGTTTTCTTTTTGTCCTATGTGTAACAGTACAGAGCAGTAAACAGAACGCTGAAAGTGCCATGTCTTAAAGTGGCCTTGGTATATTGAAGGGCACCTTCTTGCTGAAAAACGGTTGCACGGGGATGACAGATAACTAGTGAGTTTTAAAACATGTTTGATGCGCATCAAAGAAAGAACATTTCCTATGCATTCGCGAGCGCGTTGGGTTCTAATGCGCTTCCCTTTCAATTGTATTCTATTTCTACTGTACATACATGTTACCCTCCTCAGGCCTAATCATAGCCTATGGTCACACAGTACATTTTAAAGCGACTTTTTATTGTCAACAGATTTCTTGCGAACATGAAAAACTACTACTAAGTTCACATGACATGGTTACAAGCTCAAAGCAGCGTTTCCGTGTATGTGGACCAAATGTACAGCGCGAAATTCACCAAGCTTTTCGTTTGTAGGTATGGTTGACCATTGATCGGCCAGCTACGTTAACATGTTCGACATCATGATTGACTAGCATCTGCTCATACGAGTAGTTTCAGCGTAAGAAATTGTTTCTGTAAACGAGCTATGGTGTACCCGATTCTGCTGGTATCTTGTTTTGGTTCAGTTCTGCGCACTACACTCGACTTTATTGTAAAATGAAATATGGCCTCGCAAGTGGAGTGGTCGAGTCTACGCCTTCCCAATGAGTCTCATGCTGTAGACATACATCTAATATGAAGGGCAGCTGCTTGGTGACCAATCCCAGAGGTCACACTTTACTGAAAGCTCCGAGCGCGACTGTAATAAGTGATGTTTAAGGTATCACGAGCAATGGCGTTTTTCGGCTTCGGCAATCGCTTTCAGTGCACGCAGCTTTCAGAAGCATAGCCTTTGAGATCAGTTTGTGTTACTCAGAGGCGAAAACGTCGCTTAGAGCAATTCGTCTATTTGGTTAAAACCTTGCGCAGCGTTGCCGAGGAGGCCAGCGAGCCTATGTGGTATTTCTTGCTTGCCGGCTGCTTCCTGGTTATCGTGGTGGTGGCGGCAGGCATCGTGTTCTACATCGTATTTTTGGGTAAGTCAAGGGTTGGCAGCCCTTGCGTAACGTTGCAGACTTTTTTACTTTTACTGGTGTGGAGAAAGTGATGGCTGCGCTATCTATAGATCGGTTCCAATTATCTCGTTTCTATTGGCACTTTTATTCACCTCCTACGCACAATACGAAGCGATTCGATTGCAGAAAGATGTGCAACAGTGCTATATCTCCATTTATGTTGCGCATGCATGAACTGTACTAGTGGCAGGGGACTTGAAGAGTGACTATTGAGTCAGATAAAAGAATGAATGAAATAAATATCAAAATCAATCAATCAATCAATCAATATCAATCAATATGTGCAACAAACCTATTACGAGGAAGGCCAGGAAAAAAGCTGTGCAAGCAGTTTGAGGAATCGCGGCCTCCTCGCATACCGAATAATTTTCTGATTAAACGGGAGAATCTTAAAAGCCTACTGACCCGAAACGTTGTATAGCATTTTCATCCTACGTTGTCTTTGTGAAAAGTTTCTTGCTGCTGTTTTCTATTTGTTTATCGGCTTGTTGAACACGGTATGAAGCCGCAATATCTTGAAAACGCAACGTATATTAATGACGGCATGCCTGTAATGCAACCCGTTCACAACATGAGCAAGTGCAACGTGCCTTCGGACGTGAAGCAGAAGGCTCCATACGCTGTGGAAATCGGAGGTGGTGTTCACTTGTTATCGCACACCATTCACGTGCACCACTGAGCTCATTCAGGAGGTCTAAAACCCCTCAAAGGTCGTATCGCCATAGTTGACTGCGCCACCGGCATAAGGACCCTTCACACCTTCTTATTCTGTGCTTCGCTTCTCAGCATTAAAGATAGGCTAGGCCTAAGCTTCTCTTATTGTTTCACTGCGAACGCGAGGACCTGCCATGGTGTATGTTATCAATATCACGCTGGGCTTGCGGGCTAGGCTTGCAGCCACGCGATCAATATTGATACACGAATATTGCGTGTTTCTTGTGAACGATGCGCGCGGGCGCTCCGACAAAGAATACGAACTGCTCCTTGCTCTCGAGCTGCCGGCTGAACTGGCCAGCGCTGCAGTTATCGTTTGTAAATATACATTGTAAATTGTCTCCAGTGCTTAATCCTTCATTCGCGTAACAATATTTGAGTGCACGTTTCCAGGTGGAATGTGGTACCACGTGGCCGTCACCACTGGTATCCGTAATGTATACAAGCTCTGTTTTATTGTCTACATCCGTGCTATACATCACTCGCGTTTTAAAGTTGAAGTTTAGAGGGTGATGCCATTATTTACAGTTGAGCTCTTCAGGAATTGATGCTCCGTTTGTGATTGCAGGATTGATGGTGATTGATTAAATTGAAAAAAAAACTAACACTTTTGTCAATACACATTTAACAAAAGCACTACACATTATACATTTGGGGCAGAAAGTATACCTCTTCTACTGTTTCTTTCGTGTTAAAAATTAATATAAATTCCGGGTTTCACGTGCCAAAACCACGATTTGGTTATGAGGCACGCCGTAGTGGGGGACTCCGGAAATTTCGACAACCGAGGGGATCAATACCGTGCTCCCAACGCGTTGGACATGGGCACATGGGCGTTTTTGCATTTCGCCCCCATCGAAATGCGGCCGCCGCGACTGGGATTTGATCCCGCGACCTCGAGCTTAGCGCAACACCAAAGCCGTTAAGCCACCGCGGTGGTTTTTCTGTCGTGTTGTTTAGGATTGTTCTTGATCCAGAAATTCATAAAATCCATAACTGAAATCACCGTGAAAATGGCGTTGAGCAGCACTTCAGCACCCGTCTGCTCTGCGGTACGACTTGCAACATGACGTCGACATGAAGCGAATATGACGCGACTCAAAGGCGCAGTTATGTTGCAGGAAACGGAGTCTAACGTCACGTGACCAAACTCCCCCCCCCCCCCCCCCCCGGCCTTATTGGTCGAAGCGCACGTGGCTTCCAAGAGCTGCAGTGTGGAGCAAAGAACAGTGCCGGGTATTTACGAGCGGATGTCACGATTATGCACACCAGTTTTTGCTGCGGCGTCTTAATAGCTGTGGGATTGCATAGTGGTGCATCCACCACCAATCCTCCATACACACTAATTTGTACAACGCTGCTGGAATAGCTGGGGGATACAAACACCCGTATCCCACTAGGTGCACCCAGTTTTGATTACTTAATGCGGGGGGATGCACCTAAAGTGAAGCTATGTTAAGCTTTCTTAGCTATCGTTCTCTTTAGCAACGTGAATGGCTGCACACGGCGAAGCAGGTAAAAAGTTGAAACAAAAAGCAGAGCTTATTTAAAGGTAGGTCGCCCATCTGCTGTTCGCTAACAATTTCATAAACGGATAACCAAAAGCATTTGGTAACTTAAACCATTACAGTCTGCTCGGGAAGGCAACTGCTTATGGCGTACGTGTGTCGCATTTATTTTTTCTTTCTATTTGTATGATATTTGTAGCTGAGGAGTGCTTTTCTTCGAAGATTATTTCGAGGGGAGGGCCCTCAAGCAATCATATTTAGTCAGACGCTATTGAAGATATCCAGTAAATAATATTGTGCCGGTTTCCTCGCCTTCGTAGCGATGTGGACGCCTCAATAATATATGCTTTGCGCATGTGATACTAAGAATTGGTAAACATTTGGGATTGTTGGTAAATGACCTTGCTATTGATTAGAGCAGGGCGAAGAACGACGCAGGAAGGGCAAAAGAAAACGCGAGGCGCTAACTTCCAACAGAGCTTTTATTTCCACAGGGACACACTAAGGCTCGCTCAGTATAGCGCGACACGCACAACAATCACTATTTCCTGAGAAACATGAGTTGCTTATTCCTCAGATATATAAAGAGCGTGAAAATGGCACTCATGGTGTAGACTCGAAATAACTTCGGCGTCGATAATGTCTCTTCTTAGCTGGTCATGTACAGTCTGTTTCCCACTTAGGGGAAAACTCGGAGCGCTTTGCAAGGCGCTCCGAGTTTTCCCCTAAGTGGGAAACAGACTGTACATTTAGGATAACTGTACAGCCATTAAGCAGTGGTGCACAACCACAGGACTTTCACTGGGTGACCAGCCAGCCACTGCGTGCACTTTTTGCATTGTAGCAGAGCTCCCTCAAGCTATAAGTCGGCAAATGGCCTGTCTGCCCAACATACTGCTTTCCAAAAGAAAGACTAACTCGATAAACAACACTACTCGTGCAGGGGACAAAATTGGTTTTTATGGTTCTTGTCGCAACCGAACACCACAAAATTTTTTAGACTCATCAGAACGGTCCAAGGCTAAAGTGGTTTTTGTCAGTCCCTCGAAAGCTTCTCAGCTCCTGCCGTCAAATATACAGCCGCAAGAAGCGCAAAGACATGACATTATTGTGGGTGTTAAGTTTTCTACCGATATCGCATGAATCATTCTGAATTATTGGTCAAATTACTATGAGAGAAGCTGGTGTTCTGTCATAATTCAGACACTTTATTGCTCAAAAATCTTGACTTCAAATTTATCATGCGCTGTGTGCTACCCATATACAATATTTTATACTAGTCTGGGGTGTCATAACTTTACAAATGGAGATACCATTCTTCTATGACAAGAAAATAGGAAAAAAAAACACTTTGGTACACTGGGACCGTTCCGCGCCCTTCTTCTGCAGACACATTGTTTATTTGTTAATGAGCTTGATGCTTTTTTCAGCTTTTATTATCGCATTTTTTTGCTACTGAACAAGTTAGAGCGCTTCTTAAAAGACATTCCTGGATACGTGTTTGAGACACTCACCAACCCGCAGCTCCGACAGATGGCACGTTTCGTGTTGGCGTGCTGGCTATCTTCTACCGTCACTGACGTTCGCGTTGCCAGCTTTGCTAATCTAATATGAAGAGAGGCGTCGGCTTCCCTACGTATACGCCAGAAAACAAATTTGTGACTTCTTTCTAAGTCTTTGGTAATTCCCTCATTATTGCGAGAGCAATTGCGCGGCAGCTCTAGGAACGTTCACGCCGCTGTTCTCGACGCCGGCGTTAACGTCGTCATGCAGTCCCGCTATCGAGTGCACATGCGGTGCTTCCGCGTGTAGGTTTAGAGGATTTGCAGAGACCCGGAGTGCGTGGCGCTGCAAAATAACAACTAAGTGAACTGAACGCACCGTTAACGCCTCACTTAATCAGCTCGGTAGTGGAGCCAAGCCAGAATTCAGCTTTCTGCAACTGGCATGAGCGTTCTGTGCAGGCGTACTATATGTACATTGGCGTTTCTGCTGAGTTGCTCTGTGTGTGCACTGACCTAGCCGAACGGGCAGCAAACGCCAAATTAAGGTTTTCTTAAATTTCACTGTGTATCGGCAAGCGCCAACGTAATTCTGTCGTCCTCATCTCATGCACCATCATATTATGTTGATGGGCTATTCCCGTTGTATTGGGCGGCCATACAATCATTGGCCTAGCCGCGTAGAATATTAAAACCCAAATAAAATAAAAATAAAATGAGTTTTGTACCAAGAAAGTGCACATTGTCGTCGCTAGCTGTAGTCTCATCTGGTTGACCTTGCACCACATTTGTTGATGGGCCTTTGTTGTCGACTTGGCTGCGGTATCGTAATGGCCATCCGCTGGTGCAAATCCGAGCGCTTGCGTTAGAGTGGCACTCTCTTCCGGTGGTGGAGAGAGGCCCGTGCAGTGCATGATAATATGTGCAATTGTGGCTCTCTGGTTTGAGCAGCTTAAACACACGGCATCTTGTACATTATCGGATGAGTCGAAGCGCCGGCAATATACGAGAGTGCGCGATGCTTCTGCGCCCACCCCGAACAGTAGCGTGCTCCCCTTGCTGTTATCCTACAGCGTTTCCTTTGACATTGCTGTCTTTTGGGTTTCGTATAGTTGCACCGTGGTCTTGCGCTGTACGTCGTGTCGCCACTTTGCATTTTCCGCATCGCACACATGTTTTCGCACAGCCTGGGCCATTAGACATTTATCGGGCTATCCACCTGCCCGTCCGAAAAAAAAAACTGAATTTGAAAAACTGAAAAACAAAAAAGTACACACGCACATACCATTGTGTCCTGATGCTTTACAAGTTAAGCTATCGTAAAATGCGCCGAGCCTGTCGTATATGCACCGAGTCATGCAATCTGTTGAGGCGGTCCTCAAACGCAACTTTACTCCGAGCCTCTGAGGCTTCAAACGTCCACTACCCATCGCCCTGCATTGCCTCGACAGTCACTTATTCATGACGACCCAAGGCTTGGCGGCCCACCGTTGCGTTAGCCGCGCTCTAGCCAAGCACACGTAGACGCCGAAAGGCGCATGACGGCATTTGCAAACGTCAGGCTTGGTACACGCACCATCTTCCACAGCTATGGCCCCATCGCGTAACGGTTGAACCCCACACATGCAGGCACCTCCGGAGGAGGATGCAACTCGCTCGTAATGCAACTTGACATGGAGCTCTCGTAGGACCCCCCCCCCCCCTCCCCCCGCCCCTTTGGAAATGATAGTGACTCCAAGGTCGCAGTACTCTGCAGCTCTTGGCGCGACCTCACCACTCGGCAGGAGCTCGTCGTGGTAGTCGTATAATGGATCAGCGAAACGCACAACCGTGAACTATTTCCCGATGAAAGACAGGCTGAGCATGGAAAGGTGGGTGGCAAATATCTGGACCAATTTCTGCAGATGCTGTACATTTCCCGCCAGGAGGATTAGATCGTCTGTATAGAAAAGTCCCGACAGAATCCACACTTGGGTAATCCTTCATACGGGAATTGTAGCGCAAAGCCCAGCCCAGGGTCAGGAGCTCGTGCTCGAGCCGAGCGAAGCCTGTAACGCCTCTGGCGGCACTCATTATCAGGTGAACATTCTGAGACGCCTGGTAGCTGCGGGGGCGCTGTTCCTTCCGCAAAACCGTAGTAGCCTTGCATGGTGCGTCGTGCCATGTCATAATCGCGTATTGTCAGAACACCGTCCGAGCCGTTTGAGTGCCGCGCTACGCCTTGCTGTCGCTTGGCGCCGAAGCTGCTCATAACATAGGCATATAACTATTAGTTATATGCGTTTTCAAGAGAATATTAATTGTTTGTATTTGTACCTAAACATTCATATTTTTGTAAGTTACTGTTAAATGAATTCCGTCAGTACTGTACTGCGTTAGCGGGCATTCGTACCCAGCTGGCCCGTGAAACTGCCGCCATGTATGTGGGCCCACTGGTACGCCCAAGTTGTTTGCAACATATATTTTTGCCTGGAGGACCCCTTACTTATCTTAGAAATGAAGGACCTAAATTATCTTTTTTTATTTATGATAGTTCTACAGCTTGTAAGCCAAATCTTTCAGTAAACAACCAAGTGATTCTGAACATAGGGAGATAGCCATATAGAGAGGTCTTTTTTTTTTTTGATGGAACACTGTCGTGCCACTATCAATGAGAAATTGTGCGAAAAGGATTCGTTTCTAAAAAAACTAATAACGCAACAGCAATGTTTTAATTTTAATTTACGGAACATCCCTTTTAATGTTGACTTCTACATTTTCGCCGTCATTACTGAAAAATATTTTGGTAAATGAATGAAAGTAGTTCTGATAGAATACTGGTCGAACATGCATATATTTAATGATGAACTCAGAGTTATAAAACAAATAGTAGAGACCATCGTATGTAAAGCCTTACGTTACTATTTCCCTCATGCAGCTGATGAAGACGTGCCCGTGACTACACCACTCAGGCCCCTCACGCTGATAACATTGTTCACGAGGCCCGCTACAAACGCTACCAGCTCGACGACGGCCAGTACACCTCCTCCAGTTTCTGGACCTCCGCCGGTGCCTATAAATGCTAGCGCTCCCGCAACCCCTCCTGTTTCTTCGGCACCAGGCGTTCCCACAGCTTCAGGCGTTTCCACAACTCCCAGTGTTCCATCGTCGCCAACAGCCGGATACCTAAGGGTGGGTCTACGGGTGTAGGATAGCGAGGTGTTCCCAGAGTGCAAACCACTCCTTTAATTACATAAGCGCATTACCTTCATTGTCACCATCGCTTATGATTATCGTCACCGTTTACAAATTGTCATCGTCGTTTATTCAGAAAAAAAAAGATAATACAGAAGTGCATGCAAACGTCAGGCCTGTGTTCTCAAAAACCTCTAGCGCCAAAATTATTCGTAAGAGAAAACTTCAGCCAATTATAAAGTTGGATATATAATTAGAGAAGGCGGTTGGCCAATGGCAAAACGCACTTACCAATGAAGAGCTTCGTGAATTCGGCCCCTGTAGCCGTGGGATGACTGGGATTCACTATGTACTTACACTGGGGAAAAAAAAAACAAGCGGGGCATAAAGTGGGTATTTTACCGTACCTACTACATTGTAGCAAAAAGGAAAAAGAAAGTTTGCCGTGGTAGTGATAAATGGTGTGATGTGGTATAATTGGAAAGCATGGTGAAAAAATCGTGAAGCGCACATAACAAGAGTAGGTTACATAAATATAACTCAGGAGCGCAAATGCAAATCGGGAGTAAAAGAAGACGCGTTCTTCCTTTCTACTGCGATTCGCAGTTCTCTTCGAGCGTTTTGGTGTAATGATTGCATGGCATTTCGGTGCGTATATAATTCATAGTGACTACGACTACACACGTGGGTGGTGCAACGCCTTGAGTCTTGGTAGGGTGTTTTGATACCAAACCGGTTTACAGGGTGAAGACACCATTTGACCAGCCTCACGTCGCCGCTTCTCGTCGCCGCGCCAAATTGGGGCAAGTCAGTAGAGAAGCCCCAAGCAATCAGTATTGACACGACATGCATGTCATGACATAAATGGCTTAACTTATCCGACACGCATATTATGACAATAATGAAATCATAATTTCTTTAACTGGATTACAGTGATCATTTCTTTATGTGGATATAGTATAAAAGGATATGCATGACATGGCATGAAGGACATGGCACGCATTTTAAATTTATTAATATCAGGATATCCGTGACATGCATAACATGACATTAAATTTAAGAATGATATAATGCCATCAGGGTAGTTTCTTTCACTCGATATACGTCAAAATTTGCATGAAATGACATCAATAGCAGCATGACATAGCCCAAGTGACATTACAAACGGAATCCGTAGCATGAATTACATGACACATGACATGCGTGTTATAAAATGCATATCATGACACCATGTGTTCATGACATGAATGAATGAGATGACGTGACATAAATGCCATACATGCCATGGCATGAATTACATGCTATTCATCATGAATACCTTGTATATGTCATGTCATTCTTGTCATACAATTCTTACATCATGCGCATCATCCTAGCACGAGAGAGGTATTCGGCTGCATACATGCCTTACACATTGCGCAGTTTCGGCGTTGGCAATACGGTGTGTCGATACAGTGCTTGAATACTAATAATATTGTTACGGATGAGGCGTGTTTATTTACAGGTGATGGATGAGAGTCTAGGAAAGCCGTCCAGCACCGGTTTCTTTCTGCGCTCCGCACACCAAAAGATTCGTGGTCCTCCTCTTCTTCCTTTCGTCTCAACCAAGGCGTTACATTCCCCGTTTCGCAGACGAAGCCCACCTCGGGGGTTAGGGCTGAGTGCTGGAGTAATATCGCTTGAGGCGCGTAACATGCGCAAGTTGAGTAGCGCTAGAGCGGCGTCTTGGTGACCTTACACGGGCGACCACATACGTTAAATCGCTAATGCGGTCGATGACTGTGAAGGGACCTGTATACTGAGCCAGGAAATTTTGGCATAACCCGCGTTTGCGCTGAGGGGTCCACAGCCACACCAAGTCACCTTTTTCGAAGGAAATTGAGTCGTGGCGGCGGTCATACCGCTCCTTGGAGCGATCTTGTGATGCCAGTGTACGCAGTCGAGCAATTTGTCGGGCTTCTTCAGCACGGCACAAAGTTTCGGCAACTGAATCCTCTGTATGGAGTGTAAAGCGGAAAATGGTACCCAGACAGCTGCGTGGTGTCCGAGCGTAGAGCAGGTAGAAAGGTGTGAAGTCCGTAGTTTCGTGCTTCGCTCTATTGTAGGCGTAGGTAATAAACGGTAAGATGTCATCCCAGTTCCTGTAATTGCATGATACACACATAGCCAGCATGTTGGTCAGGGTGCGGTTGGTACGTTCGACAAGGCCATTCGTCTGGGGATGATATGGTGTTGAGTGGCGGAACTGCGAAGTGCAGAGTCTAAGCAATTCTTACACGGCGTCAGCGACGAATTGGCGACCACTGGTCACTGATGATTACGCGAGGCGGACCGTGACGAAGGATTACGTAGCGTAACAAGAAGGCAGCGACACAGGTAGCGGTGGAGGAAGATATCGCAGCTGTTTCCGCGTATCTAGTTAGGTGATCGACACAGACGATGACCCCGCGGTTGTTGTTCGAAGATCGTGGAAACGGTCCTAGCAGGTCGATACCAACTTGCTCGAAAGGTGTAGTAGGCGGCGCTACAGGATGAAGAAGGCCTTGCGGAGCACTTGTCGGTCGCTTGTGACGCTGGCACTTGTCGCAGCTCGACACGTATTGCTTAGTGGAATGTCGCATCTTAGGCCAGTAAAACCGCTCCTGTATTCGATGTAAGGTGCGAATGAATCCAAGGTGGCCTGACGTCGAATAATCATGCATGACACGGAGAATGTCACATTGCAGGCTTTGGGGAACAACCAGTAAATACCGCGCGGCACTTGCTGAACAATTTGTCTTGTATAACAGTCCATCGCGAAGGCAAAAGCGACCACTGGCCTTGGGACTGCAGGCATCGGCGAAAAGGGGGTCCAAACATAAGTCGTTAGCGCTGTTCCCGCTGGAATACGGTGGCGTCAGGAAACGCGTGGGAGACAGCAGCAAAGCAGGTGTCGAGGTTGTCCGCGTTATCCTCTGTTGTCGACAGTGGAAGGCGAGAAAGGCAGTCAGCGCCGGCATGATGTCTTCCACTTTTGTACGACTCATTGAAATCAAATTCTTGGAGCCGCAAGGCCCAGCGTGCTAGACGACCGGAGGGGTCATGGAGGGTAACAAGCCAACACAAGGAATGATGGTCGGTTACAATTGTGAATGGACGCCCGCAGAGGTAGCAACGAAACTTTTGAACAGCAAAGACAGCCGCTAAGCATTCTTGCTCTGGCACAGTGTAGTTACGTTTAGCCTTGCTGAGAGAACGGCTAGCATAGGCAACCACATACTCTTCATTATTATGGCGCTGAACAAGCACTCCACCGATGCCAATCCTGCTGGCGTCACTGTGCACTTCAGTAGGAGCAGAAGAATCGAAGTGACGAAGAATGGGTTCTGAAGTCAGCAGGAACTTGAGTTGAGAGAATGCCGCGTCGCATTCAGGTGTCCACTCGTATGGGCTGTCTTTTCGCAATAGGTTTGTCAAAGGATAGACAATGTCCGCGAATCTGGGCACGAACCGTCGAAAGTAGGAGCATAAACCCAGGAACCTGCGGAGTTCTTTTAGTGACTGAGGGGGTTTAAAGGCACTGACTGGTTCTATTTTCCGGGGGTCTGGCCGGACACCATCTTTGTCAACCAGGTGACCAAGGACTAATGCTTGTCGTTCGCCAAACTGGCACTTCATGGAATTCAAAACCAAGCCGGCCTTTTCGACGCAGTCTAAAACGAGGTTTAAACGGGTGTTACGCTCTTCGAAAGTACGTCCGAAAATGACAACGTCATCTAGATAGCACAAACATACCTCCCATTTTAAACCACGAAGAATGGAGTCAATAAATCTTTCAAAAGTAGCGGGGGCACTGCAAAGCCCAAACGACATAACATTAAATTGATAAAGTCCATCAGGCGTCACGAATGCAGTCTTCTCCTTGTCAGCAGGGTACATAGGGATCTGCCAATACCCTGATCGTAGATCTAGTGAAGAAAAGTAGGAAGCCGAATGCAGGCAATCTATGACATCGTCTATCCGAGGTAGTGGATATACATCTTTTTTGGTGAGCGCGTTCAATCGTCTATAATCAACGCAAAACCGCCAAGAGCCATCTTTATTCTTCACCACAATTTCAACAAGGTGCTGCCCAAGGGCTGTACGATTCTTCAATAACGCCCTTCTGCAACATATCCTGAACTTGTTCAGCAATAACTTTCCGCTCCGAAGACGACACTCGGTAAGGTTCTTGCCGGACCGGATGAGCAGAACTTGTATCGATTCTGTGCTGTAAAGATGGTCGCTTCTCCTTTTCGCAGAAGTCAAACACAGAAGCATGTCTTTCCAATAGCTCAACCAATCTTTGACGCTCCTGTGACCGTAGGTTCTTACTAACCATGCTCAGAATCCGCGACTCGTAGGAGCAACTGCATTCGTCTACGGCCAAGCGTTTTTATTGCGACAGCAATTATATGGACACTTCAACCGGATTTCTGCCGTCGGCGTCGCCGTCGTCGTCGCCGTCGCCGTCAGGTTCCCTATAGATAAAATCTTCGCCGCGCGCCGTATGCCCGAGCGGAAGCGTGCGGGGACGCGCGCTATCACGGAGAGCGAACGCACTCAATCTCCCACGCGCAAGCAAGGTAGTGGGAAGCCAGCGCAGGAGGGAGATGGGGGGGGGGGGGGGGGGGGCACTTCTACTCTGCCAGCAACCGCGCTCGTCGCTCGCTCGCACCGTCGCTTATCTCCACATGGCTCTGACCTTTGTGCGCCGTGCATTCGCCGCTCAGTTTCCGTTGAAGCGATAGACCGCACGTACCTTCGTCCACTGCTTGCTGCCAGCGTTTTGACAGTCGTTGTCTGCAGTCATTCAGTGTGATCTATTCATGTTTGTTTGTGCGCGCTCACACCACGCTTGTTCATTCGCTTAGTAATAGTCGGGCCACATTTTCCAACGCCCGCTACACATGCAATGCTGCCCGGATCGGCAGTGCAGCGCTACAGGTGTGTCCCTTCGCACGCGCTGCCCACGGGAAGCGCTTCTCGTGAACACCACCGTTTCACAGGCGCCTTCTCGTGGTCATCGAGTCTCTCTTCATGTCGGTCTACTTACGGCGCAGCACACCTGCTTACTTAATCAGCTCATGTTTACTAGAATTCATATTGCTGCCAAAGCCGCTCACCTTACTTCGTATGGCATTGCTGTGTTGCTATCGCATTCATTGCTTCGCCTTTAGGGCGAAACTGTGACCTTTTTTGATCTTCGTCGTCAACGGCAGCGATAGAATTTCCGTTGGCACCATCAAAGATGGCTAGTTTCATTCCTCGAGGAAGTATAACAGGCACTGGCCAACAGTTGTGTGCCCACAAAGACGTGACAATATTAACGTCGAGCGTGACACTCCGTGACAAGCATCACATGAATTCATGACATTCCATGCTGCCCCCCCCCCCCTCCTACCGACTTACGCACAAAATGCTTTGCATAACATTAATTTCCACAGTTTCACTGGTGACACATCTTAACAGTAAAACAGGGAAACCCCTGTAAAATTCATGCGCTACATGCAATTTTGGTGCAGGGGAGGGGGGGGGGATCCAACACTTCCATTCCTCCTCCGCCTGAAAAACAAAACGATTATAATTTTAGGATAGGCCTCTGTTACGGAGGCAATTGCCCCAGCAAGGATAGATGATTGAACGTTTATAGCAACCGTTATTATTACTAATATTATTATATTTCTAACAACACTATTAAGAGCCATTCGAATCATACTTTGCCACATGTGCTAGAATTTAGTAAGAAATTGGCGCTCCACATTTTTTCTCCTGGAAGTCTCCAAACCCACGAGGGGTGACTTGCCCCAAGCCTTAAAGATAGCCCCAAGATGGCAACGGCGCGAGTGGTGTCGCCACCCTGTAAACCTGTTTAGCATCGAGGCACCCTATAGGTCTTGAAACAAAACTAGAGAAACGTTTACCACGCGTGCTCCCTTCCTCCCTCAGTCACCATCACATCTCAGAATAACTGAAAACAGGCGGAAGGCTGAGACAAACTTTTTTTCATGCGAATTGTGTTAGGCAACTGCGATCATTAGTGAACAGATGTTTAGGCACAAAAATTTGTTATATGCAGCTATAAAAGTCACTAAAGCTGTCACTTCAGGCATATAAATGCGCCAAACGCTGACTTTTAGGAATCTATAGGCTCGATGAATATGAAGTTCCGCTATACATCTCAGGATGTATAATGATCTAGGAACATAGCTCACTAAACTCCTGTTTTGTGAAATTCAATTCATTTTCAGGATAAAACCGAATAAGACAAGTTGCCTAGGTGACAAGTTTTCAATTGAAATTTACTTCCACTATATATCATTAGAAAAGTTGTGAAAGAAGTGACAAACAAGCACCATCTCAAGATATTTTATTTTCGTGTCACGCCTTTTATAATTGAGTATTAGTTCCTATAGAGAAATGAAACGCTAAACTCCAACCGAAGTTAGGCTCATATATTTACACTTCGGAACTTTCGATGGCTCAACGCCATCTGGAATTCCCGCATGCTCGCTGGTCAGAACCTTTGACAGTTCTTTCAGCACCGAAACCTCGGTGGTTTTCGCCCAATTCGCCCAAGACAGATTGGAGTTGCGAACTGACTCTATCAGCAACAGGTCACTGAGGATGGTTGCGATCTTTTCTTGAAACGCCGACACGATCCCCACATTTCGGGCCCGATGGGACTGCCCAAACAGTGATGGCACCCCGACTCCGCGCAATACTATATGGGGTGTTTCATCATTGATGGTGTTTCTCATATTTAGTTCGTATTGCATCCGCATCACTAATGTCTATGTAATCATACCAAACAGCAAATTGAACTTGTTTGTCTTCTATAACTTCTGTACACGAGCAGTGTCATATAAACGGCCGGGAAAATGTGTTTTCCCGGCTGTTTGAAAGATAAGTGCCAGTGAGAGATCGGCACCAAGTTGTGCTACAAAAGCACTCGCAGCAGTTTGTACTTTCGGCCATGAGGAAAAGGCTAAAGTGAAATTCAAAAAGCTTCTCGTTCCTAATTGCTGTTTTCCATTGGCTGAACGCCTTCGCGCATAACGTAACGAAGATGATGATTGACTGGAGGCCGCTTTTACAAACAATTGTAAGTAAGAATTCTTGTGGATACAACTGCAGGGGCCGAATTCGCAAAGCTTTTCGTCCCTAAGTTCATTATGCTATTGACCGGCGTATGCGATGTATATCACCGTGATAGACTAGAATTGGCTCTTACGAAGAGTTCTTGCGTAAGAAAGCTTTTGTTAATATGGGTGTAGATTGATAATGGTGTCGTAAATTGAAGTGTTGAATGCCGCCCGAGCGTTGCTCTTTCCAAGAAAATCTATTGAGCTAGCATAAGTATGTAAGTTTAAGATTTGAACCGAGAAATTAATTACATTTATTTAACATTGAGTTAGTGATTCTGCAATATTTCGCAATATTCTTTCCTTGAGCGTTTACATCCTGGACGAGCGATTGCCATCCCAGATAACTATATCAAAAATCTATCGCTGACATATTTTGTAATGTCCTAACTCGCAGGGAGGGTCCTCGACGACGCATTCTACTGCACCGCGTCCGTTGGGCCCGTGGCAATGGTGCTGCCACCAGACGGCGTTTGCGACTACATGTTCTTCGACTCGCTCTACACGAACAATAACTTCACCTTTATCGACCAGGCACCCACCGGTGACCTGCAGGTGTATCTCAAGGCTGCCAACTCATCGCAGATAACCGAGCATGGCGTCGGCATCAATTTCGGGTGAGGGTGTAAGCTACATACCTGTTTATATAAAGTTGCGGTCGCTGAACAAGTCAACATTTAAAAAGAAAAAAAAAAGAAGCGTTTCGGTAACCGTAGGGTTCATTGGTCACACTTAGTAGTGGGACCAAAAAACTCGTACAGGCTGTAAAAGGCGTTTTTTTTTACCTTGATTCGATAAAAGACCGGAACTGCTGCTTCATAATATTACCTTAATAGAATAATTTTGTGGAACCATTGATTGAAGTTTCTTTTAGATTATAGATACTTACCAACCGTCCCGAATTTTTCGTAATGTTTATGATTTTGGGCCCATTTTACAATTTTACGAATATGGTGTCAAGTTTAACGAAAAATTGCCTTTGTTTGCAAAACTCTTAGGGCGTCAGTATCAGTACGTTCTGTTTCGTCTTCTGAATGCGAGAGGATGGAAAAGGGTTAGTTGCTCCGCCCAAGTTTATACTAACAAGTCATTGAAACAGGTGACATTGGCAACAGTTAGGCCACTGGAAACGTCACCGTGATTTAGACATTGCCACTGTTATAAGTTTGCCCTGGATCGTTGTGTTGCGTCCAAAGTTAAATACACGTTAGTCATGTTCGTATGTATATATGCCTGCAAAGACGTGCTCATTACAAGCTTTGAAAAAAAAAAAAATGCGCGCTTTCAGCCCCCCCCCCCCCTCCCTCTCCCCGTGCTGTCTCCCCGTGGGATTTTACAAATTGTAAAGTTCAGAAGTTGGCAGGTATGCCAGATAGCACAGCGGATAATATTTCACGCATGAGAAACACAGATATAGTTAGAATTTGAATTTAGGGTTACTGGCGCAGATTCCGCAAACAACGTAAGTAAGGGATACACTGGCGAAAAAAAAATTCAACTGATTCGACGTTTCGGGCCCATACCGGTCTCTCGTGAATGAGGTGCATCCTGTGTCGTTGCAACCGGTGTCGCCATGCCAATAAATATCACCCTCCGACCAATGGCCTCGTCGAACACACGAACAAGACTCTCACGAATATGCTATTGATATGTGTTGATTCTAAACAAAAACTGGGACGAAGTGCTACCTTACATCACTTACGCGTGCAACACCGCGAAGCATGAAACCGCTCGTTACCTTATCTATCTATCTATCTATCTATCTATCTATCTATCTATCTATCTATCTATCTATCTATCTATCTATCTATCTATCTATCTATCTATCTATCTATCTATCTATCTATCTATCTATCTATCTATCTATCTATCTATCTATCTATCTATCTATCTATCTATCTATCTATCTATCTATCTATCTATCTATCTATCTATCTATCATCTATCTATCTATCTATCTATCTATCTATCTATCGAAAAGTGGTTTATGGGACGTGGGCCGTGAATCAAGAAGGGTCCGCAGCGAAGAGCACTCAATCAGCTCGAGCACTATCTCGCGCACTACGTTGGCCATCCTGGTAGCGCTTCGGAGCGCCGACGTGAGGTTCGCTATATATATAGCGACCCGTTAACAGGAGAGAGTGGTGTGGTTGAGAGAGCAAACGGGGATAGCGGACATTCTAATTGACATTAAGAGAAAAAAATGGAGCTGGTCAGGCCATATAATGCGTAGGACGGATAACCGGTGGACCATTAGAGTTACAGAATGGATTGCAAGAGAAGGGAAGCGCAGTCGAGGACGGCAGAAAACTAGGTGGGGTGATGAAGTTAAGAAAGTTGCAGGTGCAAGTTGGCATCAGCTAGCGCAAGACAGGGGTAATTGGAGATCGCAGCAAGAGGCCTTCGTCCTGCAGTGGACATACATATAGGCTGATGATACGCGTGACGAGCTCACCAGCTACAATTCGTAAATTGCAACTGTGTCGTAAAGTAATTAGGAAGTTAATTAATAAATTTTTGGTAATTATAGGTGAATATGTGTTTCGATTTCTCGTGCTACTAATGTCCGCCTCTTCGAATAACCCAGCTCAACGGTAAGAATTGTGCTACCTGCCACATGTGATTTAAAAAAATTCCGTAAAGCTTAATTTTGAACACCCGGTATACTCTGTAGCCGAAAAACATAATATAGAGCGGTCGCTAAACAAGCATTCAACACCAATAAAAGTGAGATAAACATGATTAAGAAATGTAAGTAATGGCTGGTAGTTCACATTTAGTCATTGTCTATTCCGGAATATTAGGCTTGACATACTTGTGATATACATTTACCGATAACTCCTGTCGCTACTAACGCATACTCGTGCTCACGCATAGACGCCTTTCCAAACGCGTGAAAGTGAGTGTCGTCGAATTGACATGGTCGGCTACTGTAGGCGCACGATTAGTTTGTGGTGGCGCCCTCAGACAGAGGAAGACGGTGTCTCTCGAGCAACAGTGGCAATAAAGCAGACAGAATTTTACCCACACAAAGGTTCGTTTTCTATGAGCCTCATCTCTACAAGCTCATACACAGAGATTGCTAGTTGGGTTAGATTGTGCAGGCGTTCTGATAAGCTAGCTAGCAGGTAATGGTTGTGTGGGCCCATCTTTTCACTTTCCATCTGTCCATCAGCAAACCAAAAGCATAGGTTTGCCTTGCTGGGTCCCATCAAGGCAAACCTATGCTTTTCCTTTGCTGAAAGAAATTTACGCGCGAATTGTAAGATATCCAGGGTGAAGTGAAGAAAGCGTTTTTTCTGCAGATTGGAATTCATCGTCGCTGCGTGTGGTCAGGCCTGAAATAGTTTCTGCTTCGAGAGTGTAGAACAGTTCTGCGCTCAAGGCTCGGCATCTTCTGCCTAAAGCACTGTGCACATAGATTGTTGAGCGCGAATGCGTTCTTTTGATCACTAGCTCGTTTTTCCATGTTCAATGTGCTGATAATACCGAGGGGTTGGATCCCCGGAAACGCTGCTAAATACGTACACTGAAATGCTTGGGGAAACGACGCTAAAAGTATTTGTTTATTTTTGTCTTGTATTCAGGCTGTTCCAGAATGCCGAGGAGCACTTCAGAACAAGCCCGACAGATACGAAGAACTTCTTCGGAGTCCTCCTGTCTCAGAAGATCGTCGGATTAGGCATACTAAGCATAAACAAGCGCCAGTTCTTGCCCGGACTCTTTGAGGGAGCCGTCCAGCTACTTTTTGTACGTTTAATTCTTTATAGTACAATCGATGTGTATACAATTCATTACAAAGGAAGGGTGTGAATACCATTACAAAAATACAACAGAATACCACAAGGAAAGCGAATGTCTCAGAGACATAGCGGCAATGATTGCGCTTATAAAACACGCTACAGTCATACGAATATAGATAAAGCAGAGATATATAAAACTGTATTGCACCTTCACAAATATGACAGATGAAATGCGTAAACTGACAGATGTGTTCTTCAGGTTGCTTTTGAAAATCGCGCTTTTTGCTTAGGTTTACTATAGGCAAAAATAGTTTATTCTGTTGACTGTAAACTGCAGTACGGATATTCTCAGTTTGAAGCAGGCATAGGCTACTTTTTACAGTGAAGCGGTAAGGGCTAACTCTTCTATGGTCGCGTCCGGCAGTAGAAAAAATAAAAAACTCTCATTGGCCATATGCTGTATGTGCGAGTGAAAGCGTCGAGGGTGAAGGACCGCGCTTTCACGGAAAGCGAACGCACGGCGGGGAGCCAACGCGACCTGTGTGCGAGTGAAAGCGCGCGAGGATGAGAGATGAGCGCTTTCACGTTAGCGAACGCACGGCGGAGAGCAAATGCGACCCCCATGGCAGGGAGCAGTAGGCGCAGGCACGAGGCACCTAGACCAACCCCCCTAGCTGAGCCTCGTGCTCCCCTTCCCTCCCTCTCTGGACTGCCTCCCATTGCGATGCGCCAACCTCCCTTTCCCCAAGACCCTCCCTCAAGAACCACTTATCGCGGCGACGGCAGGCAGGCTGCGAGTGAAAGGGCGCGAGGGGCGCGTCTTTCACGGGGAGTGAACGCGCGGCGGAGCAAACGCGCGTTCTCTGCCGTGCTCGCTTAAGGGCTGAGGCGTCTCTTTTCTCCTTTACAATCACCATATATGAGCAAAGTGGGGGAGGGGGAGGGAAGGGAGGCGACGTTTAGCTGCGGTACCAAAGCGATACGTGCCGCCTATGCCTGCCGGTTTTGCTTCGCCCAGCCAGGACTCCACTCTATCCCTTCTTTCGCTCCCACTTACCCCTCCCCGTTGGCGCTGAGCCGTGCTCCCTCAAGGCTATAGCGCCAACCTTTCCCTTTCCCTCAAGTCGGCGACGATTTCATCTCCGACGCATGTATCTAGAGTGTCCACTAATTGCTAAAAAAAACTCTCATTGGCCATATGCTGTATGTGCGAGTGAAAGCGTGCGAGGGTGAAGGACGCGCGCTTTCACGGAAAGCGAACGCACGGCGGGGAGCCAACGCGACCTGTGTGCGAGTGAAAGCGCGCGAGGATGAGAGATGAGCGGAGAGCAAATGCGACTTCCCAGTGGAAAGGGAGCAGTAGGCGAGGAGGGCATCGAGGCACCCTAGACCAACACCACCTAGAACTAGAGACTAGTCTAGGTGGTGTGATGATGATGATGATAAGTGGTTCTTGAGGGAAAGGGAAAGGTTGGCGCTATCTTCTGCAGCCCTTGAGGGAGCACGGCTCAGCGCCAAGGTGGTGTTGCCTAGACTGTGTGTCTGTGTGACCGCTCTCCCACTGCGGCGCGTGACCGTTCTCCCACTGCCGGCCTCTACCCTCCTGTGCCGCAGACTCTCTCTGGGCTCTCGCCCGCCTCTCCCCTAACAGTGTCGACATTGGCATTTAGCCGTTCCGTCACGTAGCCAGCGTTTTGACAGCCGTTGTGTGCGGTCACACAAACAACGCGCACAACTGTGGTCGAACGGCGGCGGCGTTTTGCCCGCGTTCACACTGAACGCGCGCGGCGTTGGTGACGTGTTTATGAAGAAGGTGCCAGCCTTCGCCGTACACCCTATGCCGGTTTACCGTAGCGACCATAAGGCCATGGTCCCTGTGGTCACTAAATAAATTAAAACCACCGGATCATATATATTTCTCATTCTTTAATAGTTAAAATAACGAATTACACCAACACATCTGAATAGTCATAATTGGAAATATATAATTCCCACCATAGTACAGCTTCGCTAGTTTTCCATCTCCACCCCAGTTGAAGGGCTGGCAGTTTTTTGGCGTAAAACCCTTCGCTAATATCGAGCAAGTCACCGTAGTTACGCAATCGGTAGGAATAACGGTGATAAAAATTTGAGCGCGAAATTTCTGTTGCATAAGGCTACTAACTGTTTTCTCAGTTGTCCGTGTGCCATCAACTCGTGATAATCGTCGGCATGGTTACGATATAGTTGTCGTTGCGGTGGTCAATAATAGATGCCAGTTACAGACGGCCAGTTTCCAGTTGCTCCTTACAGTTCTTTGTCTATTGGCTGCGGTTGATTACGTTTAACAATACTAGGCGAAGACCACAAATTCAGAGAATACAGAGTTATATACTAAAGGGAATAGATGCCGTTTGACGACGATAATGAAAACTTCCTAGCGGCATGATTACCAGTTTATTATTATGAAGATTTGTGTCAGTCAGAAATGATCTGTCATGTGGCCTTCTCTAAAACAGATTGTCCTTAGGCAATGACCATACGCATAGCACAGGAAAAGATATTATGAATGGACGCTGGTTCCTGTGTTCCGTTGTGTGATCAGTGCGTTTCGAACTTCTCGATTATTGCAACCGGCGTGTAACGACCGCCAAAACAAACAAGAGATTGAGACGAGGGCATTATTACAATAAGTTATGCGCTGGTCGAAATAATGCAGAAAAACCTTGCCGAAAGCCACACCTTACGAATTCACATTTCAGAACTTCGCGAGTCCAGGACGTTACGCATGCGCGAAAGCAATGAGGCGTTATTTTGTTCTGCTGTTCGATTACCATACGTGGCAGCTGGATTTTTATGAGAGCGAATTGCGAACACGCTTGTGTACGATGATAAGCTTGAAGTGAAAGAATCCAGTGGTAGTCAAAGTTATTTCAGAGCCTACCAGTACGGCGTGTCTGATAAGTTCAGTGTTGCTTCGAGAGTTTAAGCAACACTGATCAATCAGTCATAATTTTCCTGCTTAGTGCAAGGTACGCTCACAGTTGCGATAAGCAGCGCAGGCATGATGTTTTCTCGTGTTGCTTCTTGCTTTATTCGATGAAATGTGGTAATTTCGTGTAAGTTTTACTCAAAGCTGGTTTACAATAAACAAGATACCACTGCGACGTACGTTCAGCGATGTTACCAGAAGATTGCTATATATCAATGTCTCCTTCGCTGAGCCCATATATTAACCGAGGTTGCTTGTACTACTTTTTCAGAGCCTGAAATCATTCATTGCAAGGGAGCTGAACATTGGTGATATATTCACTGTTGTCGGAATCTACATTAGCGGAGATGAAACGCTAGACCCGATGAGAAACATCTTTAGGTAAGCAGTCCTTTATATTACAGAAGACTACTTAAATCATAGTCTCGCAATCAACACTAAAGTACGAGATGTTGTCCGTATACATGAATATTACAAGCATATTGTTACAAGCACGGGGGAAAGGGGTTTATTTAGGAGTGCGAGAGCAGGAACAGCAGTCTACCAACAGCAAGAATGGCCGCTGCACAGTCGTCGTTTTTCTCTTCCTTCCTCCTTTTGATCCGCACGTCCCTTTTACGCGCTTGGACGCAACATACCTCTCCTCGCAGACAAAGCCCACTGGGCGAGTCAACTGGTTTGTCGTGGCGTGCATGATTTCAACCTGGCGACATGCGCGACTTGTGTCCTAGCAGAGCGTGGGCCAGTGTTCGTGAGGCGCGCGAGAGTGTAGTTCACTTCGCTGATCTTGTCGATGACAACATACGGTCCAGCGTAGTTTGCAAGCAGCTTTTGGCACACGCTGCGCTTCCTTGTGGGAGTCCAAAGCCAAACGAGATCACCAGGGTGATATGTAACAGGCTGATGTCGTGCGTCGTAGCGTGCTTTGTAGTTTTCTTGCGATGCCAAAGTCCACAGACACGCAAGTCGCCGAGCCTCTTCAGCAAGGCATAGCGTATCGGCGATCGCAGCATTGTCGTGGTGGTAAAAAGGGAGGACAGTGTCGAGCGTATACCGGGGCGGGCGAGCATATAGAAGGAAGAAGAGGCTGTATCCGGTTGCCTCATGCTTGGCGGTGTTGTATGCGTAAGTAATAAACGGTAGAACTTCATCCCAATTCATATGATCGGACGCAACATACATGGAAAGTATATTCGTGATCGTTCGATTAGTGCGCTCAGTGAGGCCGTTCGTTTGCGGATGATACGGCGTCGAGTGCCTGAGGTGCGAGTCAAATAAACGTAGAAGCTCTTCCACGATATCCGCCGTGATTTGACGTCCCCGGTCGCTTATTATAACACAAGGCGGTCCATGTCGCAGAACAATAACGTGAAGTAAGAAGAGCGAGACTTCGGTGGCAGTGGCTGATAGTATAGCCGCCGTCTCGCAGTAGCGCGTGAAATAGTCGGCGCAGACAATTATCCAGCGGTTCCCCTTGGATGACTGAGGAAAAGGTCCTAACAGATCAATTCCAACTTGCTGAAAGGGCAAGCTGGGAGGCGGCACAGGTTGAAGGAGACCAGATGGGGCAGTGGTTGGACGTTTCCGACGTTGGCACTGTATGCAGCTGGCGACACACAACTCAACCGAATGTCGCATCCGGGGCCAGTAAAAGCGTTCTTGAATGCGATAGAGGGTGCGCACAGTGCCTAAGTGACCGGAGGTAGGGTCATCGTGCTTAGCCTGAAGGATTGCTGGCCAGAGACGCTCCGGCACCACTAGAAGGAAGCGTGCACCCGTGCTTGAGTAGTTCCTTTTGTACAGAAGCCCGTCACATACACAGTAGCTGCTTGTTGCAGTAGAACGGGCTGAAGTGAAGAGTGGCTCCAATTTGGTGTCTGTCTGTTGTTCTTCTTTGAACGCATCGATATCAGGAAAAGCGGGTGTCACAGAGGCAACGAGATGATCAAAATCGTCTGCGTCGCAGTCCATCGTGGTAAGCGGCATACGGGAAAGACAGTCTGCGTCAGCATTTTTTCGGCTACTCTTGTAGCACACAGTGAAGATATATTCCTGCAACCGCAAAGCCCAGCGCGTAAGGCGACCACAAGGGTAGCGAAGGTTGACGAGCCAGCACCGGGAATGATGGTCTGTGACGACTAGGAATGGGCGTCCGTAGAAGTAAGAGCGAAATCGCTGAACCACAAAGATTACAGCGAGGCATTCTTGCTCTGTCACCGTGTAATTGCGTTCAGGTTTGCTTAATGAGCGGCTTGCATAAGCAATCACGTGCTGACGGTCGTCATAGCGTTGGACCAAGACGGCACCCAGACCAACGCCACTAGCATCTGTGTGGATTTCTGTCGGCGCAAAAAGATTCAAGGGGCGAAGGATAGGTAGGTCGGGAGGTCAGCAGGAACTTCAACTGACGAAATGCAGAATCGCACTCGGGTGTCCACTCAAACCATGCGTCTTTATGTAGCAGATTTGTCAGAGGATAGGCGACGTCAGCAAAACCAGGAATAATTCGGCGAATATAAGAGCAAAGACCCAGAAGACTACTAAGTTGCTTCACTGACTGCGGTGCACTGAATGCTTCAACAGCTACCGTCTTGAGGGCATCAGGCCGGATACCGTCTTTGTCAATAAGATGACCCAGCACAAGGGTTTGACGGTCACCAAAGTTACATTTCTTGGAGTTCAGAACCAGGCCAGCGTTTTTGATGCAGTCGAGGACAATATCCAGGCGCGTATTGTGCTCATTGAATGTGCGCCCGAATATAACAACGTCGTCAAGATAGCACATACAGATGTTCAACTTTAGCCCACGCAGAATGGTGTCCATGAACCTTTCAAAGGTTGCTGGAGCGTTAAACAACGCAAATGGCATCACATTGAACTCGAATAATTCATCCGGGGTTATGAAGGCTTTTTTCTCCTTGTCTGCCGGGTGCATCGGGATTTGCAAATATCCTGAGCGTAGGTCCACTGAAGAAAAATAAGAGGCCGAATGAAGGCAATCAATTGCATCATCAATGCGGGGTAGGGGATAGACATCCTTCTTAGTCACGGCGTTTAATCTTTGATAATCGACGTAAAATCTCCAGTTACCGCCTTTCTTTCTGACGAGTATGACCGGAGCTGCCCAAGAGTCCGAGAACTCTTCTATTATCCCATTTTTCATCATGGCACTCCCTTGTTCCCCTATTATCTTGCGCTCGTTAGGCGAGAGGCGATAAGGCTTTTGCCTGATTGATTGATTGATTGATTTGTAGGGTTTATTTTCGCAAGGGCCAGATGTGGCCAAAGAGCGCCAAGTCGATGATCCGTGCTTCTCAATGATATACGAAGGCTTTTGTCTGATCGGGCGCGCAGATCCCGTATCGATAGTATGGCTTGTTCGAGACTCGAGAATCGAGAACGCTTTGTCCGGCTACGCAAAGTCAAACACCGACAGATGCTTAGAAAGCGTATCCACCAAGGTATGGCGCTCCCTAGTGCTGAGAGACTTGTTTATCATAGACAGAAGCTTTTTGTCCGAGACGTGGCGAAGGTCAGCAGGTTCACACGGCGGGTCTGTTAGTGCGGCTACGGACAAAGATGTGTATTCTGTAAAGTAGGCGAGTTTCAAGCCGTCTGGAAGCAAGACGGGTTCTGCCGAGCAGTTGGTCGTCCACAAGCCAGCACGCCCGTTGCCGATGGATACCACACAAAGAGGGACAAAAACGTTATTCTTCACACAATTTAGATGCATTGGCTCTACGGAGGCATCGAAACTGTCTGGAACTTCACCGCGACATACAACCGGCACGCACACAGAGGCGGATGCAGGCACAACAGTATCTACAGATACACAAAGTTTACCTTGATTGCAAGTCTCCTGTAAGAGCCCGGACGAAACATGGCCATCGACGAAAACTTCCCCCGTGCGACAATCGACGGTCGTACCACACTGTCGCAAAAAGTCGATCACCAAAATCACTTCGTGCGTCGATCGGGGAATAACTACAATTTCCGTCGCCAATACTCCACCAGCAAAGGGTACTTCAGCAGTGCGCACACAAACAGGGCGCAACGACTCGCCGCTCACTCCACAAAACGTTGCAGCATGGTCCCACCGAAATGCAACTTCGCGCCCTAATCGACCTTTAAAAGCGAGACTCATTACGGATACAGTCGCTCCGGTATCCACCAAAGCCATTGCAGAAACACCATCAACAAGTACATGCACTTTGTTCTTAATCATAGCAACTGCAGGGGCCATTTCTGTCGATAGCACGTGTCGAGCGACCTCACCCCCATCGGCCGCGCTAGCCAGTTTTTGGGTTGCTAAGACGAGGTGGAGCGGCGCACTGGCGATGGAGATTGACGTAAACGAGGTGCACGAGAGGATGGTGGTGGCGTCAAACTCCTGTCAGATGCCGGCGAGCGGCTCCGAAAGCTTCTCTGCCAGTAATCGTTGTCGGGAGGAGCACCAGCTGACCAAGAGGTGGTGTACGGCTATTGAGTTGTCTTCACAGAAAGTGCGGTCCTTGCTGAAAACCTGGATCGACCATTCCACGTTGTTGGGCGACGATTGCAAAACCTCGCTATGTTGCCCGCGATACCGCATTGGAAACACACCGGCAGAGGCCGCAAATTTCGATGTTCTTCCATGTAGTCACGTGCATAGCCAGCACGTGGGTCACATTCATCATGGCTAGGCATCGGCCGCCGGGAGGCGTGCGTGCGGCGAGGGCGTTGGTCATAGTCATGATCTTGATAGCCCATGGTCCCTCTCGTTTGTGGGGTATACCTAAACTCAACGGTCGCTGCGTGAACCGTCGGTTGCCGTGCGGTCGAAACGGCCGTGTTTCTCATCCCGTGTGGTGAGTACGCACCAGTGATGCCGGGTGTGCGACTGGTACATCTCTTCCCGATGGAGCAACTCTTAGCGAACAATCTGCCGTATTGTTGATGGAAGGTCAACACAGGAGCTCGGCTCTACACTTGTCACCGTTGTGACATTAGCTAGGCGACCAAACTTCGGTATTATCCGTCGCATCTTCAGCGTCTCAAAGGTCCTGCAGCGGCGAATTACGTCAGACACGGAATCCAAGCTTTCTTTGCCGATCAAAAAATTGTAGACGTCTTCGGCTACTCCTTTCAACAAATGTTCAACATTGTCATCTTCAGACATTTGAGAGTTGACTATTTTACACAGTTTTAGCACTTCTTCAATATAAGTCGTACCGGTTTCACCGGGAACTTGAGGCCTTTGCGAAAGCGTCTGTTCAGCGCGTTTCTTTTTCGCACTAGAGTCTCCAAGGCACGATCTGACCTGCTCGACGAAAAGCTCCCATGAAGTGAGCGTGTCTTCGTGATTCTCATACCAGACAAGCGCTGTGTCGGTAAGAGAAAACACATCATTGGACAGCTGTGCTGTCGATTCCATCCATTAGACCGGCTCACCCTTCGGTAGGTAGTGAGCCGCTCGTCGACATCTTCTCCAGCTTTTCCTCCGAAAGTGAGTGGCACCTGGTAGTATTGCCACGGAACACCAGGTGCTGGCCTTGAAGCCGCGGCAGAGCCGTCGGGAATCTGGCAGGCGTACTCAGGCATGTCACTTGAGGGTGGCGGAAGTCCGGCAAGTCGACGGCTTCGGCGAAGTTGTAGCAGCGTAGGTTCCGTGGTTACGCGGTGTACCCCGCACTGTCCACCAATTTGTTACAAGCACGGGGAAAAGGGGTTTATTTAGGAGTGCGAGAACAGGAACAGCAGGCTACGAACAGCAGGAATGAACGCTGCACAGTCGTCGTTTTTCTCTTCCTTCCTCCTTTTGATGCACACGTCCCTTTTAGGCGCTTGGACGCACCAATATTATCCACGTAAGGCAACGCTATCAATAATAATTGACTATATACGACGGGTTTATGGGCGGGCTCGACATAGAACATAAGTTGTAGATCAGTTGAGGGTAAATGACGCTGTTAGGCATTGTTGGAAAAAAATCCGAGGACACCAAAGCGCTTCTTATGAGTTGTGAATGGGAAAGCACTAATTTCCGATTGAACGCCGCTGAGCGGTCCTTCCAGTTTTGCGATGCGGGTAATGTACCATAGCGGAGCGTGCTGCCCGAGCCAGCAATTACCAGCAGACTGCGGTGCCAACGTCGCATGGCACTGACGTCCCGCGCAATGAGTGACCGAGGAAGCAGCAGCGGCGACCAAGGCCGGTAGGCGCGCGCAGCAATTAAGTCCAGTGGCAGTGAGAGAGAGAGAGAGAGATACGAACGGCGCACCGTCTTCTGGGAGCGAAAGTGACGTGGCGTCACGACGAGAACCTCTCCTCTCCCGCAACACCTGGCGCGCTATCCTGTCGTTTCAGCAGCTGTCTCCTTTCACTCACTCGACTCCTTTGAGGTGCGCTGAGGACGTGGTGTCGCAGTCAATGGGAGTTTAGGTACTGTTTCGATGATATACCGACTACAGACGCCGGATTTCTCACTCAATGGGCCGTTTGACGCTTTCGCAACAAAACGTCTTGGGAATGGAAACGTGAAGTTGCCGACAAACAGGCACCTTCGGTAGGTCATAACTGCCTTGCCGGTGGAATGAACCCTTCCGTCACGTGCCATGCCTAAGTAGCTTTTTGTCGTAGTAACAATTTCCACGCCATGTGCAACAATCCTGTGCAGGAGTCAGACTTCATCGCTTATTCAACCTTTCCGCTAAAAATCATCATCAGATCACTACCGTCGGTTCCAAAAAAATTACGGGTTTTGGGCAGAGTTACGAGATGTATGGTTAATTGAGATCAAGTACATGCTTTCTTTTTTATCCAGTTGTGAACCATTTGAACATAAACTGTCGCTTTCTTCTTTGTGCTCAATAAACGGTAACCACATGCAAGGATAAAACTAAACCTGGTCAAATTTTTCAGGTCCCTTGGAGCACCCGACGTTATCATCGGACTGGGACACATTGCCTATCCAAACAACAACATGTCAAACTGCGAAATAATACCTCACAGCACATACGCTAATGACACCAAAGCAAACCAGCTACGAGCAAATTATGGCAGTCTCTATTCAATGGTAAGTCCATAATGGCTGCGAAAAAAATGGAGAAGTCATTAATGTCCTTTCGGGTAGCGGTGTGGCAATATAGGAAGCGTATATTATACAATATACGGGGTGATCAGTTCCAAGATTTACAGAACCTTTAAAAATATCCTGTGACAGCCTAATTTTAGTCCTTGAGCTGGATAATTCATGGAGGCCTATATTACTTTCACCAGAAATCGAAACACAAATTCAACTAGTCAACAAATAATACTAATTTCTTCTTGTTTATTTACTTGTTTAATTCGAATATGTGCCGTAAGGCACATATTCGAATTTACGAATTGTAACTGCTGAGCTTGGAAGGCGTATCCACTTGGAATGAATTTGCAGGGTGACACAACTTTCGACCTATGCTCCATCAAACTCTCCATAAGAATGCATTGTTGTTGCGCTTAGTTTTTTTCACAACAGCCTCTCATCAGCACTGAAACACAAGATTAACTGGAACGCCATGCTGTTCAACTCAAATTTTGGGAATGAGTATCTCAAAGCTGTTCTGATCCTGGAAATTCATTCTAAATGAATACGCCTTCCAAGCTGACTGGCTACAATTCATAAATTGTAATATGAGCCGTAAGATAAACCATTTAAAAATTCATCAGTGAATTTTTAATCTGCCTAATGTCTGTTTCGATTCCTTGAACATGCCCACTTCTTTTAATACTTCCGATCAAGGACGAATTAGTCCATCTGCCACCGGAGATTTTACAAAAATCTGTAAAACTTCCACAAATGATCACCCCGTAACAATATATAATAGCCCATTTGCTTATGACCAAGTTCAAAGGCTTTTCTTGTTGCCTGACGTGAATGGCGTAAACATTCTCGCCTCATTTCGTCTTAATCCTTTCAACTCCGAAGAAAAGACAAAACTATGAACCTATAGTGAAATGTCCTATAGTCGGGACTTTCAAAGGGAAATGAAAAGTGCGCTTCAAGGAAAATACACTTTAGAAGTCAGCGGCATTTGCCCCTCAAAGGCGGATGCACACGAGCCTCCACCGATGGGCTCGCACTCTAGACTGACGTCACGAGCCGGGTGGCCGACGACCTCATCGACGGAGAACATGACCGCCCGTGCTTCATACTGGGGCGAGTCGCGTCAGATGTGCGCGTCTGGCCCTTGTCAGAGTGAATTCTCAAACTGTTTGTTGTAATCTATCCAACCGGAAATATTATTGCGAGCTTGCGATGAATGATTTGCGCCGTGTGCGTTTGTTTTGAGCCGTGATCCGGCGAAGATTGCAGCGAGTATCGGTGACGCAGCGCATCGTCTGAAAACAGGATCCTGCGGCGAAGCACCGCGGCAAACAAACGCCCTGCGTGTTTGTTTCATGGTGTTTTGTTTTGCTCCAAAGTGAAGTTACGATAACGAAAGATTGCCAAATTCTAGCACCTACTGCGAGCGGTGGTTGTGTCCGTGTACATTGTCCCTGTGTTTTTCGTCGGACACGGTGAAGTGGTGGAGCAAAACCATACTCAGGAGTTCATCTTGAAACTGCAGCGCGCACATAAGAAACGAGGACAATAAGGCGAAGGTGACAGACAGGCGCTGACTCGCAACTCAGTTTATTTTTGGAGGGAAATATACACACATATATATATACCCAGTCTGACTAAAGTGAGCATGTGCAAGAGTATGCGGAATAGAAATAAAAATAATAAAGACATATTGCGCATGCTCTTGCACATGCTCACTTTAGTCAGACTGGGTGTACAGGTGTGTATTTCCCTCCAAAAATAAACTGAGTTGCGAGTCAGCGCCTGTCTGTCACCTTCGCCTTATTGTCCTCGTTTCTTGTGTGCGCGTGCAGTTTCAAGATGAATAGTTACCAACTCGCCCAACTTTCAGTACTTTTACATACTCAGGAGAAATGAGAAAAGCGTACGCAGATGAAACAAACCTACGAGTGTTTCAAGTAAAAAAAAAAGATTTGCGAAGGCCACCTCCAATGCAATATTCGTCGCGGCTAGCTCACCGCGCAAACGATCGTTGGCAGAGTGGTGTTGTAAGATAGCTGAGCGTCTGGCAGCATCGTTCGAGCAATGTGTAGCACCATCAATAGATTACTGTCCACCACTGCTAAGAATCAGGGACTAAGCCGCGCTTTTTGATCGAATGTCATTGAATTAGTAACGGTCAGATGTTTGGTCGCAGCGTTAGTTTCCTTAATATCAGTCGCAGCACCAAGTCGCATAAAATTATGACCGTTGAACTAAAGCCTTTATAAGGGAACTTGGCATAAATTCGCTTCGCTATGTGGCTTAGTACTGTTGGCTTACTGCCTGCGCTAGATGTAGAATGCCTGCTCTGACACAATAACGTAGAAATTGTGCTACCAGCACTCTACATTCTTTCCCACAACACAGCTCTGCGCTGCTTTTCGATTCTTGTGACATGTTGCTACTAAATATTCCTATAACAGCGTTGAGGCTACAATCGTACGCCTAGTAGATACCTCTAGCCGCGTCTGTGGGTAAATGTATGCGAGTGTATTCTTACGCGTTTGTGTATATTATTTATTTGGCTATTTTTTATATTTGAGATTTTCTTTGTTTTCGCGCTGGCGTTTGTGGGCAGGTATGTGAATATGTGCGTGCTTGCATGCGTGCTTCTTATTTTTGTCCTTTTATGTGTGCGTTTGTTTTTATAAGTTTTCTTTTAGCTACGTTTACTTCCACAGTTTATTTAACTCCTCTCATTGAGAGCACCAAGTCCTGTGAATAGCAGGGATGGCTTCTTCGATCTCATTACCGCCTTTCTCTATCGCATACGTGGTCTTCTCAATCTGCCGTCTGGTTGCGTTTTCTAATACTATTCTGTCCTTGCTTCTTGTGTTGTTGCCGCAGTGTGATTAACAAACCACCACAAAAGAAATTTCTATCAGCTATGACAATAGAAAGGTTTGCAGATACATTATGTTAACAGCAACACGTGGGTTGCACAGTAACTTCGTCGTTTACCACGGTTCTGCGTTTATGCATCAGTGCATGCGGAAGCTCGCCAGAAGTGCACATGAAAGGGTGCCATATTGTGAAACAGCACGATGCTATGCGGTTGCTTTTTTCACGCTTCCAGTCTTAGTAAACAGATGGTTTCGTGACAGATGAGATATGGCGGTATACATTTTTAACACGGGCAGCATTGCGCAGTGGTATATCACTTGCTCTCTGACGTTTTCATCCCTATAAAGGCATTTTTCAGTAAATGGAGAGCAGCAATTCAGTGCACTGAGAGCCTTTTTCAACTTTCGCCATTTATTACTTCACCAATTTCATTGTTTGAATCTGGCGGTTGCTTCGCCTACTGCTTGTGCAATGAACAAAAATGACACTATTAAAAGCAGATTTACTCAATATTTCTGAGCCCAAAAGGAAAGCAAAAGAAAAAAAAATCACCGACGATTACGATGCTCCCTAATGCAAAATTTGAGTGCAGCTCTATACTTGTTTTCAGTTCGAGATATGTTGGCTGGCGCAGACCATCCATCTCGTGCGGCACGTTGCAAACGGGGCGAAGAGTGGCACGACGGCCTCGCTAATGCGGAGATCGCGACAGCCCGCGCGTGGGTGACGTGTGGGCGTGATTCACAGCAGCCGCCGCCGACAGACTTCCCAGATGTAGCGCGCTACTCTGGCGCCATCGCGTAGCCATCGTCGCCGCATACGCTTTTCTTCTCACTCTTTCGCCATACCCTCCTCCTCCGCTACTATAGAAAACTACTATGGTGGTAGATTGACGATGTTCCTGCCCTTAGAGAGAGTTTACATCGAATTACATTGTGATTTTCCGCCTGAGCACTTGTCTTGCATTATCATTTATGCAAGTTGCGCATCAAGTTTCGCAGTTGCTTCGGTCTTCGTTAAGTTATTCAGGGTTCATTTCGCTTGCATTCGCATTACTCGCACGAGTCAGATAAATAAATTAAATAATGGCTACGATATGACTGCGCTTTGAAGTGCAGATTGCTAACGGTGCCGTTCAAGCGTGCCCCGACTTCTGCTATTTCACCTCAGGGCACGTAAAGCTCGACGGTTGCTGTGCGAATTAATATTTTGGGCCTCCTCACATTGACATTATTCATATCAACAGGGCGCAGAAAACGGTTGGGGCCGCACCACTAACACGAAGCAGGCAACGGGGACATGTCACTGAGCTTCCATTGCAATTATTTGTTCAAATGGCTTAATGAAACAAGAACTGTGCTGTGCAGAAACTAAGCCGACGGTGTCAATGCTTGACTGCAGGTATTGGCCTTTAGGGGTATAAAGCTTGATGATGATTCCAATATGACTGCTTCGGCAGACCTGGAACTCATCATTGCTTCTCGCAGTGCTTGCATTGACATATATTCATCTCAACAGGCTATAAAGAGTGCAATGTTTTAAAAAAATGTGAGAAGAAACTAGAATAAAAATAACGCGTATCACATCAAAAATAATTTTCTGAAGACATGCAAAAAGTATAAATTTCATGCTATTTGATGCTGAGAGCCACCCATCCGTGTAATTAATTTAAACTGTGAATGAAGGAATTTTTCTACCTTTCTTGCCTCATCGTCTCCCCCCAGGTTTTAATGGTTTCGATAAATTCATTGTTTTTAAGTACTTGCTAAATAGCAAATGATCCATTTTAAGCTCGGAAAATGAGTAGTAAATGTTCCGTGTACATGTAAACCAGAGCAAAAGTCATGCAGCATTGCTCTTTCAACTTTTGTCCCTTCCAACGAAGCTAAAATTTATTTGAAGAGGTTCAATGTCACAAAACCACTTTCTCATTATGAGAGACGCCATAGTGGAGGGCTCTGGATTAATTATGACCACTAAGGGATCTTTAACGAGCACTACAACGCAAGCACACGGGTGTTCTTGCGTTTCACCTCCGTCAAAATGCGGCCGCCGCAGCCGGTATTCGATCCCGTAATCTCCGTGCTCTTCTTGCAAAGAAGCTATAGGCCACATATTTTCTTGTATTTGCATTAAAACCAAAGATTTCAATTTCCTATTTGCGGAACGGTACGCCTGAGAGCACAGCAGTGGTTTAAACCAGTGACTACCGTTTAAAAACACACGCCGGCGGCCGCCGATCTTATACCGTAGCAGACGACGCGCAGCATTTGTAGAAGGCAAATCATTATCTTTCTCTCGTGATCCGGCATGTGCTGTAGCATTCCCATCACGACAGCTTCACCAAATCAGTCATCAAGATGTAAAGTCTTATTTATAGCGAGAAAGAGGCCCTTTGGAAGCACAATTTTATTGAGCGGGACAAATTTGTTAGTCGCGGTGGCAATCGGCTGTCGCGCTTCGGTCATCTGGGCCTCCTGCCTTCTAAAGTTGTACCCGACTATAGTAATGCATGCGACAGATTATACAGAAAGGAATGGGCGGTGGGCAGACTGCCTTTTTTGGAGGGATATAATTTATGAGCATACTTTTAAGCATGCCATTATGTTCGGTATTATTACCGTTTTTTTGCATTTACGAGTAGTCTAGGTCTTTAAAATTCTTGATGCATGTTACAAGCCATTGGATCCAATGAAATATATTGCCCGAAAAGCAATTTGTTGTCAAGCTGTCTGTTTGACAGTATTAGGCCACTTTTTTGTTCTCCAGCGCTGCTTTATTATACGTTGCTATCTTTGAGGCCTAAGACCTCAGGTCGCGCAATTACGTTCTCATTGACCCCAGCGTTTACTTGGTTGAATACTGGATAATGGAATGCTGAACAGTGGAATGTTGAATACTGGATAGAGGTTGTGACATGCGGCATGCCGATTGTTCCAGAGATCAATTTACCCTAAAGTACCCTGTGTACCACTTGGGCGGCCTCTGCGCCATATACATGGCCCAAACTGTAATGGGCCCGCATGGGCGTTGGTTGGCTAAATGTAGGACGCATTCCAGCCCGAAGTGGTAGTAAACTTCGGCAGTTATTTATGTCTAATTCCTGGAAGTTCTCAGTACCAAAAGCCAAGTCTCCAAAAATTGCTTCTACCTGCAATTATTGAAAATGTGTCGAGAAACATTTGCGTCAGGCTGCCTTTCTGTGCTTTGTCGCTTGTGATCGTCCACGCGCAGTCGATCAATTTGTATAACATTGAAGTTAAGCTGTCCGAAGAACTATAAATATGGTGACATTTTTTTTGGCATCGTGACGGCGCACGTGTGTTGAAGCAGACGGTATGAACTGAATTACGGTTTACTTCTTTTCCCTGAAAGCACGTAAAGATAACTGATATGTCCCTCATGATGCAACACTTTCCCGGGAAGCCTTGGGCAATTGCCTCGACACTAACGGCAAGAAAATACAAGCCTACTCGTAAATACGATGTGTACGAGTCTTGCGAAACCATGGAACCACAGGAACAATACGCTTCGCCTGTCACGGTGAGTCACATGGCTCGATTATGCAGTTAGCTGACGCTACGTCTGCTCGTTTACCGATTGAAATATTTTCGCGACAGGAGTGAACATTTGTCGGGAGAAGAGACACAATGTTTTTAACCACATTAGGCAACGTTCCCAACGAGAAACGAGTTTAAATCAGAACAGCCTGTCGTGTGCTTATGTGAAAGTATGGTGTGTGTGTGTGTGTGTGTGTGTGTGTGCGTGTGTGCAGATGGTTTTTGTTTGACAAGTGGATGACATGTTAGCTTAGTCTTATTAGTTAAATGGATAGTCTAATTGCTCGGTTTAAGCTGGGTAAGCTCGGCAAGGCAACGCGATCAATAATCATTTACTATATAAGACGGCTTTATCGGCGGCCGCGACATGGAACATAAGGTGTAGATCCGTTGAGGGTAAATGACGTGGTTAGGCATTGTTGGAAAAAAATCCGAGGACATCCAAGCACTTCTTACGAGTTGTGAATGCGAAAGCATTAATGTCCGATTAAACGCCGCTGAGCGGTCCTTCCAGTTTCGCGATGCGGGTAATGTACCATAGCGGTACGTGCTGCCCGAGCCAGCAAGCAGCAGCAGCTCGCGGTGCCAATGCCGCATGGCACCGACGTCCCGCGCGACGAGAGACCGAGGAAGCTGCAGCGGTGACCAAGGCCGGCAGGCGCGCGCAGAAATTAAGTCCAATGGGAGTGAGAGAGAGAGAGAGAGATACGCACCACGCGCCATCTTCTGAGAGCGAAAGTGATGTGGCGTCACGAGGAGGCCCTCTCCTCACACGATACACCTGGCGCGCTATCCTGTCGTTTCAGCAGCTGTCTCCTTTCACCCACTCGACTCCGTTGAGGTGCGCTCATTACGTGGTGTCGAAGTCAATGGGAATTTAGGTGCTGTTTAGATGCTACAGACAACAGACGCCGGATTTCTCGCTCAATGGGCCGTTTGAATCTTTCTCAACAAAACGTCTTGTCAATGGGAACGTGAAGTTGCCGACAAACAGGCACCTTCGGTAGGTCATAACTGTCTTGTCGGCGGAATGAACCCTTCCGTCACGTGCCATGCCTAAGTAGCTTTTTGCCGTAGTAACAATGTCCACGCCATGTGCAGCAATCATGTGCAGGGGTCAGACTTCGTCGCTTACTCAACCTTTCCGCTAAAAATCATCAGATCACTACCGCCGGTCCCCCCCCCCCCCCCAAATAAAATGGCGGGTGTTGTGAAGAGTTACGAGATTTATGGTGCATTGGGGGGGGGGGGGATACCTTCAGGAAAAAGCGACGACTGCGACCACTGCGAGCACTACAAAAGGGTGACGCCGACCTAAATGATGCTGCTGAACCCACTAGTCCCGACGGCTTTCATGGCGACACCTTTCAAGACATGGAAGATTGGCTGGCTTAGTTCGAGCGCGTTGCTGCGTTTAATTAGTAGGACAATACTAAACTTAGGAACGTCTTCTTCATACTTCAGCCTCGGGGATGGTGCTCACACGTGGTTTGTGTGCCGTAAAAGTACCATGCCATCATGGCCTGAGTTACAGCGTAATCTACTGGAGACTTAGTGAGGAAGGGGCTAATGCCACATGGTATGACAGAACAAGGGACTGAAGAAGACAATGAGGTTTATCTTGGCACCGCGTGTCGACGCTTACGCCCAGTTAAGTGTCTGGTGGCTCAGTTTGAACTTCAACAGGGCATGCGCGACAATAGATATTAGCACAGACTGGCAAGATGGCACAGTCCTGCAGCCAAGGTCAAAGTGAAAACGTGCACAGTGCGCCAGCCAGGTTGTCGTCGCCTTTGTCGATGTGAAACACCCGTCACAAATGACATCATTACAAACAATTTGCTTGCATTCATGGTAACCTATCGTTTTCTTTTTTTTTTCTTGCAGGCTTGTGAGGGCTTCGACATATTACACATTCAGACTGCGTTGCCTTACCAAACTTTACCCAGCAACGATGGTGCGCAGATTGTCAACGTCAACAAGTCGCGGCTTTTTGTATTCGACGATAGAACCAGCCTCGCTGTAAAGGTAAGCAAAGGGCCGTAAGCTTACAACAAGGATATAATGCGTGACATATTGTGCTAAGCTGGTATACTTCTTCAACATTGTTTACTGTGGGGCAGGAGGGCTGGGGAAGGGGAGGACACTAGTAAAACGCGTCTGCCTTTTTACAGCCTTGTTGAGTTCTTCGCAAAGAGGAAGAAACGACTGCATGGTTTATGCAGTTTTCGCTCCTGTGGCTGAAAGTAACTTTGGATTCTGGGTGAAGTTTGCCTCATTGTATCAGAATAACAAAAAGTAAAAACAATTTCACTGCCCCTTCCACTCCGTGAAGATGGTCGAACAGCGAAGCTGTTAACGGCGCTACTTGCGAAGGATAGGACGCGTCGGCGTCCACGGGTGATGGTATTTCTAGCGCGTTGCGGGGGATTGAACGCGTGGGCGCCCACGGGCGACGGCGTTCCGGGCGAGTTAAATGCAGCCAGTTCCACGAAGTGAAATCTGTCGAAACAACGAAGCTGTGGTCGTTCTGTTTCTGCGATTGTCTCATAGGTTTCTGTGTATTTCCGCTCGCACCGAGCGGCGTCCTTCGGGCGACGAGCGCGAGGCGAAAACACCTGCTATTACACCCGGGGGCCTCTCCTCTTCCCGCCGAGCGGCGTCCATCAGGCAAACAGCGCGCGGCACAAACACCTGCTATTATACCCCGGCGCCTCTGCACCTCCTCCCCGGTGCGCGCTCCGATTGGTCGGCGAGTTGGTCACGTGACCTCTCCGGCTCCACTCCTGCATGACGGCGCACGCTTGACTAAGAAGAGCCTGTGAAATTTAAGAGCCCTTCCCCTGACGAGGAAATGGGGATAAGCGAAGCTTTTGGCAAGACGACGCAGTCGCAGGCGTTTCGCTTCGTTTGCCCTAAACTCAAGGTCGGCGGCTCTTCGCTGACGTTTGTCCTCAACATCGCGCTCCTGTAACTCGGAGTCCGCCGCTCTTCGCTGACGCTTCGCCTGGGCTTCGGAAGCTCTCACGCTAGAATCGGCACGTCGACAACGAGCCCTTTCCCGAGCGAGTTCAGGGCACCGTTGCTGAAACGCAGCCTGCTCTTCGGCGGAACGCACCACGCGCGGCCTTCCCATCCGGCTGCCGAACTGACCTGAGAAGAGGGAAGCATGGCGGAGCGCGCGCCAACCCCCTCTCTCTCCCTTTCCCGCCCCGCGACACGCCAAACGACTCTAATTGGTCGCGTTCTTCATGTGATCCGGCGCCGGCGCAGCTTTCCGCGCAATTGCTCTTTATTTCTTTCTTGTTCCTGGCTCATACCCGATGCGGGTATGCTCCACAGGTGAGTTTTTGCGTAAGAAACTTGTGAGTCAATACAAGCTTCGCTTGAATATCGTCAGCCCTTCTACACCGTGAAGATGGATGGTAAGCGAAGCTTATCACCATCACAACAAATGGAGGGTATACATACCCGTTCTCACTCTGCGCTTTAAAGGTAAGCCGCAGCAGCGCCGCAGGCAAGGGAACAAGTTTCGCGGCGAGCTAGCGCTTTGTTTTTTGTCGAAGGGGCAAGCTCAACACGCTCGCATAAGTAAACCTGAACTACATACGGGGTGCTTCAGCGAACACCTTAAAAAATTTGAAAGCATGCCTGTGGCAGATGGCACAATTCTAGTAGATGAGTTGGTCTAGCTACTCGAAGAGGCGGACATTACTTGCACAAAAATTGAAATGTATATTCGACTAATTACCGAAATTTCGCTAATTACAACCTTTTAACCAATTTGTACCTAACATCGCACTTTCTAGCGAACATCGCAAGAAAGCGCGATAAACTTACGTATGGCAGGATGTGTTTTTCGAAGCAGCAACGGCGATAGCATGCTGAACTCTTCAGTGTCCGGCATGAGTATGCTTATTTTATACATTCCACCTCCCCATATGGCACCGCTTAGTTTCACAACATCGCCTTTGCACGTACCGAGAATGGTTTCTAGCCCATTTTCGGTGCGATTGAGAGGGATCGCGGAGTCAACTCTTGCTCGCTGTGGTGGGTCGCCTCACTGTCGAGTGGCTGTAGAGCTCCCATCATGTAGCACGTATGTGCTACCTTGGTTCACGCAGCATATATAGCAGTGCTCTCGCTTCCCTTAAGTCAAGGCCCAAACTAACCGGGTGAATGTGACTGTGGTTAGTCCGTAGATTAGAACTTTAAATCCTTCTTGGGATTATCAGTATAAATATGGAAAAGAAAAGTTAGCTTTCCAGATACTTCACCTCATGCATCATTTCCATCTTCACCGCAATTGTATTAGACCGGTTAACTTCGAGCCCCTCCGAGCAGAATGTTAAAATTACCCTGAACGAAATATGTTCCCCATGAAAAATTACGGCCATTTGCACATATGTTCATCTTATTTGAAGGAGCTAATACTGCTGCTACTACAACAGCTGAATGTTTCATTGTTGTATTGTTTTATATGTTTGTATTTGATACTCGAAGTTCTTTTCATTGAATTGTTCTACTGAGACTGCTGTGATATGGGCTCGGCTTATATTTAGGCAACTGTAGCTTTGAGCCGACTAAACTGAGGCATATTTAAAAAAATATGTCCCCTTGAATTGATGAGTAAAAAAATTTCGTCGGCCCTTGCACTCCGTGAAGATTGTTAAGCAGCGAAGCTGAAACTTGCGGCCCTGGTGTTTATCAGTGGGTTAATCTCGACGGTTCATTAAAGTATTTCTAAATTATGAGGTTACACACCTTCGGTTGCGACGGAGAGATCGACGTCACTGACGGTATGCCCGCAGTCCGCCGTTGTCGCTTGCGTTCGATGTCTCGAGTTTGCTCGGCGGCGTGGTTAGCAGCATTCGCCCGCCATTGCCGCTTTGCGATTCTTTGAATTTAAATTGCTTCAAAATTATATCCGTCCGTCACATAAGACAATGAATGGCTCAACCCCCTTAAGGGATATTCTACAATAGATAATTCCATGTCATCAATCTTCCCAGACTTCCCAATCGAGAAACTTGCGGCGTACAATCAACCTCTCTATATGGCTTTCATAGATTATGAAAAGGCATTTGATTCAGTAGAGATACCAGCAATCATAGAGGTATTGCGTAATCAAGGAGTATAGGAGGCATACGTGAACATCTTGGCAAATATGTACAAGGATTCCACAGCTATCTTGGTTCTCCATACGAAAAGTAGAAAGTTACCTATCAAGAAAGGGGTCAGGCAAGGAGACAGTCTCTCCAATGCTATTCACTGCATGCTTAGAAGTATTCAAGCTCTTAGACTGGGAAGGCTTAGGAGTGAGAATCAACGGCGAATATCTCAGCAACCTTCGGTTTGCAGATGACATTGTCCTATTCAGCAACAATAGGCACGAATTACAGCAAATCATTGAGGACCTTAACCGAGAAAGTGTAAGAGTGGGGTTGAAGAATAATATGCAGGAGACAAAGGTAATGTTCAATAGCCTGGCAAGGGAACAAGAATTCAGGATCGCCAGTCAGCCTCTCGAGTCTGCTATGAGTACTTTTATCTAGGTCACTTACTCACAGGGGACCCGGATCATGAGATGGAAATTTAAAGAACAAAATTGGTTAGAGTGCATACGGCAGGCATTACGAAATCCTAACTGGGAGCTTACCACTGTCGGGGAAAAGAAAAGTCTACAATCATTGCATTCTGCCGGTGCTAACATATATGGGACAGAGGTTAACAAAGAATCTTGAGAACAAGTTGGGGACTGCGCAAACAGCGATGGAACGGAAAGTGATAGGCGTAACGTTAAGAGACAGGAACGCAGCGGTGTGAATGAGATATTAAACAGGGAGGCGCGATAGTTGACATTAGGAGAAAAAATGGAGATGGACAGGACATGTAATGCATAGGGTAGATAACCGGTGGACCATTAGAGTTACAGCATGGATACCAAGAGGAGGGAAGCGCAGTCGAGGGCGGAAGAAAATTAGTTAGGGTGATGAAATTAAGAAATTTGCTGGCTCAAGTCGGAATCGGCTAGCTCAAGACCGGGGAAATTGGAGTTTTCAGGGAGAGGCCTTTGTCCTCCAGTAGACATAAATATAGGCTGATAATGATGATGATGATGATGATAAAAGGGACCCTTAATAATCCCTCGGGCTTAGTGAAAAAATTGTCCGTGCTGTGAACATCTCAGCCAAGTTTTGCTGTTGAGCGCGGTGCGGGGAGCTCGCAAGCGGAACGCGAAGTCACCTGTTTCTTAGACATTCTCTTTTCAAGCAAGTCTTCCTACTAACCATTTGCGAAGCTGCCGGCGGCTTGAATATGTCGTCATATGCAAGACTCCGATAGTCGCACTATCGCGCAAAACGCGAAGCATCGATTCCGGTAGCAAATTAGCGGACAGCTATGCGAAGTAAGTTAAGGATAGTTGTTTTATCGGCCGTCTAAACTCGTAAACATTCGCCTACTAACTAAATATGCAAGCATTGTGTCACGCGTTCACAGCCAAACAAAAGCACATCTCACTCGATGAGCGCAGACACTCGCTTTCCCAACGCTAGCGTGAGGAAGAATGGCAGCCGCAGCGAGTGAATTGACCTTCGTGCTGCCTCTCGCTTCAACGCGTAATAAGCGTCAAGAACACCGTGCACACGAACCTTTAAGCCCACAGGGCCCCTAGACTGTACTCATCGCATATCGCTTTCAAGACAGGGCTTGGGCGGCCGCGCTCAGCCGCGTCATACGCAGCCGCCGCCGGAGTAGAACCCCCCGGTGCCTTGCGTGCGGTGGAGGACGGCGTGCTTCCTCCCAGCCTTCCTCCCTTGCGCGCGCGAGGTCAAGCCACCATCCTCGGCTCACCCTCGCACGCTTTTACTCGTACCTAGAGCATACGGCACGCCGCCACGGTGTAATCGCACTTCGACATTATACGAAACATCTCGGTAACACCGACGGTGACGACAACAGCGGAAATACGCCTGGTTTGTCCATATAATTACTATCGCCATGAGAGTGCTTTAGGGCCACTTTAATACTCACAGGTCAATTACTCACAGAGGACGCTGATTATGAGAAAGAAATTTACAGAAGAATAAAATTAGGTTGGAGTGCATCCAGGCATTCCCAAATCCTGACTGGGAGCTTACCACTGTCGTTGAAAAGAAAAGTGTACAATCATTGCAGTCTACCGGTGCTAACATATGGGGTAGAAACTTAGAGGTTAACAAAGAAGCTCGAGAACAAGTTGAGGACCACACAAAGCGCGATGGAACGAAAACTCTTAGGACTAACGTTGAGACAGGAAGAGAGCGGCGTGAATCAGAGAACAAACAGGGATAGCCGATATTCTAGTTGACATTAAGCGGAAGAAATATGGACCTGGGCAGGCCATGTAATGCGTGGGATAAATACCCGTGGACCATTAGGGCTACAGAATGGATACCAAAAGAAGGGAAGCGTAGCCGAGGACCGCAGAAAACCCGGTGGCGTGACAAAGTTAGAAAATTTGCAGGCGCAAGTTGGTGCGCCCGCAAATTTCATCAACCCACCTGGGGTAATTGGAGATCGCAGGGTGAGGCCTTCGTCCTGCAGTGGACATAAATATAGGATGATGATGATGAATAAGTAGTTGGAAAAGTTATAAAGTGCATGGTCGTCCTGCCCAGACGTCCAGACAATAATGCTGTTGACTCCACTAACCACAGCTGAAAGGCGAGTGACGCCTTGGAAATTGCATGGTCATGCTCCAGGTGCTCTAGCCTTTATCTGCACTTCAAGGCAGCACAGTTGATGCTTACTGCGAGACGTGCAGCTACAGAAATCCGTCCGCACCTTTTCCTTCCTCCAGGCCAGCGACTGCGACCGCAGGTGGCACTAAAGGTTACCACACACCATACAATATCTTGAATGGTCCGGCAACAATGAACGATCATGCTCCGAAGAGCCAAGGCGCAGGTAGGCTGCGGGGAGAAGTAAAGTTGGCGTCAGAAAAAGTTGGTTTGCTGAGGATAGCTGTGGAACGTCATGCTGTCGACTAGATGTTTTTTTTTTTGTTCTGCCAGGCCTAATATCGCACCGGGAGTTCACTAACGCCGACCGCTTCCCGTCGATGTGAGCTCGTACACAATCGGGCGGCCACGCCTTCAACGCCACTGGCTCTCATCATCACGCCATCTTTCTGAAATGTCCTGTAGCCGCCAGCGCACTGCTCTTTCTGCCCAGCAGCAGTTGCCTTGAGTGCTGTGCCGTGCCAACATACCACACCCGTGTACAGCTAGGACATCATCGAAGGTCAAGCGCTACGCCGAACGACGTTATCGCTCTCAACTCCTTGCTCTCCCTTGCTCTTCATTTGTTCGGCGAGTTTTTTTTTTTTTTGCACGATACGATTAGAGGCGCGCATCAAATAGCTTGTAGATATCTGTCTCTCGAAAAATTTGGACCGACAGCCGAACGCAGTGCAGTGTAACACACCGTGCCAAAGAGCAAGCTGTCACAGGGAAGAACTTGAGAAGCTGGCACATGATGCACGTAAATTGCGTAAATGACTGCAGCGCCAATTTATTCATTTGTCATAATTTTTTTATTGCGCAAGTAGGCCTTGTGGTATAATTTAAATGAAAACATAAAAGCTTCTTTCCTGGATGAAATCAACGGTTGACCGGCACAAAGAGCCATGCGTTCTTTGGTGAAAGTCAGGCGGGTAGCCAAAATGTTGGCCCAGGATTCGTAGGGTGCGGGCACAGCTATCTGAAGGTACGGATAGCTTCTGAGAAAGTGGTCTAATGTGGCCTGTGTTGCAGCCGCTCGACAGGGACGGCAGGACGCAGGGGTCCCTGTGTACCAACTGTTCATGTGGCCCTATTCGGGTTGATTTAAGCGCACCAAACTTGCACACACCGAAGCAAGATACACAGAAGACCAATACCAAACTTCAAATAGTATTAGGTCTGGGTTAATGCTCTATAATGTATAAAAAGCAGTCACCGAGAGGGGTGTGCAGAATAATGTCAATGCGCACAACTATCGCCAAAAACTACCACACGCTTTGTGCATGCAGATGCACAAAAATAGACCCCGTTGCTTTTGACATTAACAAACCAACAAATAAACAAACAAATACCTAATCACTAAATTATTTGGATCAGCCTCATCGATAAATGGACAGAGAAGCTACAACAAAGTGTTAAACGAGCTACCGAAACTGTTCCAGAAGAGGCAGGGATACAGGAGATGGATAGCAGATTATTGCACATCTGGTAAGCGAAAGGTAGTATGCTGAAAAGATGGAAAAAGCAAAAGCATAAGCGGAAATTAATGATGAGAATTGCATAATTAGACAAGGAAATCAAAGTTTATGCGAATGGGTTAACCCGACAAAATTGGCAACCCACGTGAAACTCGATGGAAAGCCAGATGTGTATGTCCAAGGCCTGGAACATTCTCCGATTCCTCTTGGATCCCGGGAGTACAAAAACCGTACCAAGGCACCATCTACAGGAGGTTATACGCAGCTATGAAGGTACAGAAGAGCTCTTTCGACAGCTCTAAAAGATGCACGTTGGAGATGCAGATAGAGAACGACTCCCGGATTACAGAGGTAATGAGAATCCTGATCTCGATACTTCATTACGGAGCCAGAAGTCAGATATGAACTTACAGGCTCAACCCGAAATCTGCGCCAGGACCTGATGGGATAACCAACAAAACGCTCAGGAACCTCGACGATATATCCATCCGAGCTCTCACAGGCTATATGAATAACTGCTGGGAGCAAGGTAGCATTCGCAGTCAATGGAAAGCAGCCCAATTCATCTTTATACCGAAGCCTGGAAAGAAACAACAACGGACAAACTTAAGGCCCATATCGCTAACATCCTGCGTCGCTAAACTGATGGAACATGTGGTTCTCACACGCCTCACGAGCTACATGGATGATGGAAGACTTTACCGTGGTTGCTGAGTGGCTATGGTGTTGAGCACGAGGTCGCGGGATCGAATCCCGGCCACGGCGGCCGCATTTCGATGGGGGCGAAATGCGAAAACACCCGTATACTTAGATTTAGGTGCACGTTAAAGAACCCCAGGTGGTCCAAATTTCCGGAGTCCCCCACTACGGCGTGCCTCATAATCAGATCGTGGTTTTGGGACGTAAAACCCCATAATCTAATCTAATCTAAGACATTAACCACATAGCACGGTGGGATTTCGACCAAAGTTATCGACGCAGGATATTATGCTCAAACTGAAACATCTGTCGGAGCTAACACGAGAAAGATCGAGCCCTGACAGCGTTGAGTTTTCGAATTGATTTTTTATTCTCGCTCTGCAACTGCCGCGCGGTCGAATGCCAACGTCTTCTTCCTTGACGGGCGCCGCATGCTGAAGCGCTACAGGACTTCCCCCGCCCCCCGTAGAGCGTGAGCCATAGGAGTCGCCCAGTGAACGTGCTTGGATGTGGGCATCCAGACTGGAGATGGAAGCTCCGCGGACACGAGAGCGGCAATGTGTGCAGGTTTTAGTCCATCGGCAGCCACGACGTATTCACGGCCGTTAATGTCCAGCGTGAACGTCTTAGGTGTACGATGGAGTACGCGAAATGAGCCATCATAGGCCGGTGTGAGTGGTGGCCGTATTTGGTCACGCCGAACGAAGACGTGACTGCAGTCATGCAGATCCTGGCTGACGAAGACAGACTGGTGGTGTCGGTCGGCAGGAATTACAGGAGAAAGGTCGTGAAACGTGGTGCGCCGCTCTCGAATGTACGTGAAGGCATCATGAGTGGAAGGGGGCGACGACGGCTCAAAGAATTCCTCTGGAAGACGCAGGGACACGCCATAGACTAGTTCGGCTGATGAGCAGCCAAAATCCGTCTTCAATGCTGATCGGATGCCCAGAAGTACTCAGGAGAGGTGATCAAGCCAACGTTCTCTTGGCTGGTGAACAGTGAGGGCAGCTTTCAGTTGTCAATGAAGCCGTTCGACCATGCCATTGGTGGAAGGATGGTAGGCCGTCGTGTGGATGTGTCGAATGCCCAAGATATTGGCAAGTGCGGTGAAAAGGGCCGATTGAAATTTACGACCACGATCGGTGGTGACGACAGAAGGGCATCCAAAGCGTGATACCCAGCCGTTTGTGAACGCCTTAGCCACTGTCAGTGCTGTAATGTCGGAAATGGGAAACGCTTCCGGCCATCTGGTGAAGCGATCCACACATGTCAGTAGGTAACAGGCCCCTTGTGATGGTGGAAGAGGGCCGACGATGTCGAGATGGACGTGGGGAAACCTTGCGTCGGGAGGCCTAAAGGGGACCGTGTGACGGTGAATTTTAACACGCTGGCACTGAAGGCAGGTTCGCGCCCAGCGTCGGACGTCAGCACTGATGCTTGGCCAAAGGAAACGAGATGTGACTAGTTTCTGTGTCGCACGAATACCCGGATGGCTCATGTTGTGCAATTGATCAAAAATTGCACGACGAAAAGCTGTAGGCACGAAGGGCCGAGGAACACCAGTAGACATTTCGCACGTTATTAATGAGGTAGAGAATGGAAGCAGGCACTCCGTGAAAGATGAAGTGGATGAAGAGCGAAGACTATGCAGCTCAGGATCGTTGCTCTGGGCAGCTGCTAGCTCTTCCATGTCTAGTGGTGGTTGGGTCGACAGGGCATCGATGCGTGAGAGTGCATCAGCGGCGGCATTTTCCGGCCCGTGGACGTGTCTGAGATCCACGGTGAGCTCGAAGATAAAGCATAGTTGATGGATCTCCCATAGATGCGGGTGTGAAAACTTTAGATACCAAGGCGATACTAGGGCTTGATCTAACAAAGGTCTTTGACACTGTCACGCACAAGGCAGTACTACAAAATCTCCAAGAGCTTAGTCTAGGACCTAAAACATACGCGTACATCAAAGACTTCTTGACGGATCGTACGGCAATGATTACAATTGGAGGAACCAAATCGGATGAGCTAAAGCTAAGTAATAGGGGTACTCCGCATGCATGGGTCCTATACCCCTTTCTATTCAACGTGGAAATATCGGTCTTCCTGCGAGACTCTAAAAGATAGAAGGACTCGGACACAGCCTATATGTGAGCTAAATCACCCTCTGAGTGACGGCTGGAAGCGTCCGGCATGTGGAACAGATCCTCCAAACAGCAGTAAACACGGTCGAAGACTACATCAGAGACAAGGGACTGCGATGTTCCTCTCAAAAATCAGAACTTCTGTCTATAGACCCACATGCAGGGGTCGAAAAAGCATTAAGGAAAGGCCGCATTTTTGTGGTCGCCGTAGAAGGCACCAGGATACCGGTAGCGGAGAGCCTACGAATACTGGGGCTCCGCAAATCCGAAAACGGTCATAATGGAGAAACAATCAGACTACTGGAAATAATGTTCACTAAACAATCAGACTAATCAAGCGGATATCCAACAGGAACTGGAACATGAAAGAGCACAATATTATCCGATTATTACAAACATTCGTAATCAGTAGTATTGTATATGTGGTCCCTTACCTTAAGCTCTACGCTGTGGAGAAAGCCAAGGTAGAATGCACCATTAGAAGGGCGTATAAGCAAGCCTTGGCACTTCCAGCAAATACGTCAAACTAGAGGTTCCTAGCGCTCGGCGTGCATAACATATTAGACGAACTTCTTAAGGCCAAGAGAGTGGTGCAGTATGAAAGACTAACACACATCTTAGACGACATTGGGATAACCTACGAAGCATAGCGGGGACTGCGGATAGACATCCCAAGGAAAATAAGGGATCATCTCTCAATACCCTCCTACCCAAGAAACATGCATCCGGAGTTTCACGAAGATAGAAGAATCGCAAGAGCGAGAGCTCTCCACAAAAGATTCAGTAGTGCCAGGGACGTGGTCTATGTGAACGCCGCGGAGTACACAGACAGGGTATGTCGATAGTTGCTACGATTCTAGAAGGTGACTCCAGATTTAGTGGCACTGTAAAAACAGGAAAGGCGGATGTGGCAAATGAGGCTGCCTTAGCACTGGAAATAGCCTCCATGCAAACCGACATCGTAGTCAGCGACTGCAAGACCGCCGTCAAGAACTATGACAAATGAAGAATCTCGCCGGAAGCGCTAAGAATTTTAGCCAATTTTCGTGAAGATCGAGATGGTTACAAAGGCACCCGCACACAGCTCCCTTCCCGGGTGCGAAATAGCGCACAACCTGGCTGGAGAACTGGCGGACCGAGCAGATCACACGCAACTACTGGGAACAGAGAGAGACCGGATGACCAGCTTTACCGCGATTGCCAAAGGCTATTAAATGGGAAGGGCTCATTTTCCCCCGGCACACTCCTCGCTAAGTAGACGGCAAGCGAAGACATGGCGCTTGTTACAAACATACATATCCGAATCCGGTGGCCTACCACGGTTACTATCCAGAACTTTACAACGATAGATACAGATTCTGTCAAGAAAGGGCGGATTAAAACATATGGTTTTGCCTTGTCCTGGGACACCCACACAGAATAAGACACACAAGACGGGAGAGCAGTGGGAGACCGCGCTGCTCAGTTCTGCATCGGAAGACCAACTTAAGGCAATCCAGCAGGCCGAAGATGGCGCCAGAGCCCAAGGGCTCGAGGCCGTCATCTAGGTAGAGAGGCCTAGGTCTCACAAATCTGCTGTACTAAAATAAAGTTTATATCTCCTCCTCCTCAACCTCATGTTTCTCTCGAACACAATAAGGGCGATGGTAAAAAAAATGTCGCAGTTTCGCCCGAAAGGCGAAGCATCAATTGCGATAGCAAATTAGTAGAGAGCTATTCGGAGTAGGGATAGTAGTTTTATCGGCTGCATAAACTTGGACACATTCGCTTACTAACTGAATTAACAAGCGTGGTGTCAGCGCACACAAGCAAACATGAATAGATCACACTGAATGACCGCAGACAACGACTGTCAAAAGGCTGGCAGCAAGCGCAGCCGCCGCAGCGGGCGAAGGTTCGCGCGGTCTATCGCTTCAACGGAAACTGAGCAGCGAATACACAGCGCATACAAAGGTCAGAGCCGTGCCGAGATAAGAGACCGTGCGGGCGACCGCCACCACCGGGCAAAGTGCAGAGGAGTTGTGCAGAGGAGACGTTGTTGGCAGAGAAGCTGCCCCCTCTCCCTCTCGCGCTGCCTTCCCGCTTTCTTGCTTTCGCGTGGGAGATTGAGTGGCCAGTTCCCCTTGCGCCCGGTTGCCAGATAAGCATTTGGTGAAGCAGCACAGCGTCGGCCCGCCTCCCTCCCATACCCCCACGGCCTTTCGCGCGACGGTCGCGTTTGCTTTCCGCCGTGCGTTCGCTCTCCGTGATAGCGCGCTCTCACTCGCGCATACGGCGCACGCCGACGATTTTATCGCCCTTGGACTTTATACGGAACCTCACGGCGACGGCGACGGCAGAAATGCGGTTGAAGTGTCCATATAATTGCTATCGCAATAAAAAATATTTCGTGTTCTATTTTGATTCATGTTCGATTCTTCGAGCATTTCTCTTTGTGTCTGCAACCTAAGATACATAATGTGCGTGTGTCAGCTAATGATTGATGACAATATAGGCAACTCTTGCGCTTATTAGATAAATTATATCATTGGGTGCTTCCCGCGCCGTCATATATCTTTATGCATGGTATGCATACTATTCAGCACTTGAAAAAATGGCGTTATTTCTCTCGCTACCTTCTTCCCGTCTAAATTGGGCGTCAGTAAATTAGGCTCCCAGACAACTGCAACAAATGGGTTCAGCTTTCTTTGGCCTGCCGACAAGCTTGGGTTCTGTATCGCAAATGTAATAGGGATGGTAATATCGATGAACGGTTAATCGATTAATCGACTAAAAGTATGCCGCAAAGCGATTAATCGTCATCGATCTCTACCTTACATTTAATCGATTTAATCGATTAAACCAATTCGATTAATCGCTTTCCAGACAGTGGCAGAAGTGGCGGGAAAATTTTGAAACCGCTCTGTATAATGCGGAGCACGAACAGCCACGGCGGGGCTGCGAAGAGCGAGAGCGACTGTCGACTGTTTTTCCGAATCCCGAGTTCTGCCGAGTCGGCCAAGCGCTCCCCCGCTTTACGCACACGTAGCACAGGCTGCCCGGGGTCCCAGGCGCCGGAGAGAGGCCACCCCCGTGGAGAAAGAAATGAACTAGGCGAAAGCAACAAGTCTTGGCAATACTCTCTCCTAATTTCTCCTTCCTCCATACCGACCCTCCTCCCACTCTGGCTATCGCCTCCCCTCCAACCTTTCTGTGTGGCTGCGTGCTGGACTGCTGGTTGGCCATTAGTGCAAGTGCGTGTGGGTCGCTCTTTGTATCGAAGTCGCGATAGCACTTTCGTACATATTGTTGTGTTACCGTTGTCACGCCATAATGCCATCTGATCGGAAGAGAAGTGCGGTGTGGGCATTGTTCACTGAAGATGAGAAGACGAAGAGCGCTAAGTGTGATAAATGTGGCAAACAATATTCTAAGCCGGCGACGGAAACCCTGCGATACCACCTGCTGCACGCCCACTTCATTAAAGTGCCAAAGGGGCCTCCTACAAGGAAAGGCGACCATGACGACGATGTCGACGATCCTCCTTCTGCTCAAGGCGCCAATCAGCCTGTTCTGGTAAGTTCTTATTCATTCGTTATTTAAGAGGAAGGCTTCTATCTAAATATATGGGAACGGAGAAATCGGTTTTCTCGGCAGCCACTGCACCAAATTTGATGACGTTTGTTGCATTTGAAAGAACAAGTTAAAACTAGTGACTGTTGGTTGAAAAGTTTTGATTTATTTCGCCCATTATTTAATAAACATTGGCAAAAATCGCTAATTTTCAGAAAACGAAACTATCATGTTTACAACTCAAACCCTTGTAAACAATGTAAAAATTCACGTAAGATGTAAATTGACTTATCAAAATTTTCCGCTTTGGATGATCCAATGGATGCAATTGAGAGATCTGCGATATATGTTCTTGGTGCAGAGCTACAATTATGTAAACTTCGTGCTTCTGCTTTTTTTTTCCCTAACTTACTAAATTCTAAAAATTGCTTGAAAAAGCCGGGCCCTGAATCGAACTTCCGCTTCCAACGGGCACTAGAATTTAAGTTTCTCTGTCAAATTCAACAGATTTCATTAAAATCGGTCCAGGGGTTATCTCAGAAAAGTGTTGCTGTGTTTTACATGTATTTGAATAGGCGGCATCGGAGTCGGGCCCGAACTAAAGGTTCTATCCATCACTGCGTCATTTATTTGTAAAATCAAGTTTCAATTCCATTGTGCAATAAATTCATCTGTCATTTGGGGCTTTAATTGCATGCTCATTAGGATAATACTAACAGTTTTGACAGTTAAGGAGCTACTTAGGTGGTTTCACTGGGATTTGTCCCCTTCTGTTCAGCGATTGCGATTCCATTTTCTTTCTTTGTTGTGTTGCCCCTATCTCCCAGGTCATCCTACGTAAGCCTTTGCAAATTAATGTCGCATATTTTCAAAATATCATCATGATCATCATCAGCCTATATCAGCAATGATCATCATCAGCCAGACTGCAGGAGCAGGACGAAGGCCTCTCCCGGTGATCTCTAGTTACCCCTGTCTTGCGCTAGCTGATTCCAACTTGCGCTTGCAAATTTCTCAAATTCGTCACCCGACCGAGTTTTCTGCCGTCCTCGACTGCGCTTCCCTTCTCTTGGTATCCATTCTGTAAGTCTAATGGACCACCGGTTATCCATGTTACGCATTACATGGCCTGCCCAGCTCCATTTTTTCCGCTTACTGTGAACTAAAATATCGGCTATCTTCGTTTGTTCTCCGATCCACACCGCTCTCTTCCTGTCTCTTAACGTTAGGCCTAACATTTTTCGTTCCATCGCTCTTCGTGCGGTCCTCAACTTTTTCTCGAGCTTCTTTGTTAACCTCAAAGTTTTCACAATATACGCTTCGTTTAATTCCACAGGCTGAAGAAAGTGCTGCTGGCTCGGCGGCAACAACTGGGTCTGCAACTAGAAAACCCGCTAATGCCGCTACAAGCCCTCGAGGTTCTGTTCCTTCCTCGTTTGTGGGACCCATGGAAAAGTGCCTCTCCAGTGCTAGTGTGTTTGCAAGTAAGTCTGTACTCGCGATTGGTGACTTTCGCAGAGCGAGAAAATTAGCTTGTCAATGGGTACGACAACATGACTTTGTCCATTGGTGTTTTTCAGGAGGAGGAGTCCGTGAAAAGCATGCTACTGATGCTCTCGTATACATGATCACGCACGACGACTTGCCTCTGAGCACAACCGAGAAGGATGGCTTCAAGATGTTCGTGAAGGCATTGCAGCCACTCTACAAGCCTCCCACTGAGCCTACTGTCACAAAGAGCCTCGACGCTAAGTACGAGGACCTCAGGGCACATTATGGGCGGAGAATTCAAGCAGCTGATCATCTGAACCTCACGGCTGACCTTTGGACGCATGAGAGCACAATGCGGTCGTACCTAGGCCTCACGGTGCATTTTAGAGAAGGTAAATATTTTCAGGAAAATTTGAAAAATGAGAAACCCTTTTCCTTTGTCATGACGCGTAACCATATTTTCTGTGCGTACCCTAATAAACAATGTTTTACTGTTTTAGGTACCGAACTAGTGAATGTCGAAACTGGCGTTAAGCACATGCCAGAAAGAAAAACAAGTTTGAATATTCGCGTAGCAATGCGCGAATTATGCGACGAGTGGAATATTGACCAGAAGAAAGTCCGGGCTGTCATCACAGATGGTGGGCAAAACATTAAGGCAGCTGTCCGCGAAGAATTTGGTGCCGATAAGCACATTTCCTGTGTAGCCCATCTCTTAAACCAAGTAGGTCAAGCTGCCATTGGTCTAGCAATGTCCAAAGCCCCTTCGGAACTTGAAGCACGTGAGGTTCTGGTGGTCCCGGAGAATGAAGAAGATGCTGAGGCTGTGCTGGAGGACGTCCCTGATGCAGATGCACCCGACGATGACGGTTCACCACTCGTCGACCTTCGGCCACTGCTAATGAAGGTGAAGAGGATCGTTCGCTTCTTTCGCACCAGCGATGTTGCATCAAGGCTATTGGTGGAAATGCAGCTCCAGGATGGCAAGCAGGAGCATGATGCATTAAAATTAATCCAGGAAGTCAGGACCCGGTGGAATTCTTGCTATTACATGTTGGAGCGCTTCTTGAAGTTGTCCGAGCCTGTCAGCCGGGTCCTCTTACAGCTGCAGAGGGAGAGAGGAGCCACTCGGAGAAAGCCGCCCAATCTAATCTCTGGTGACCAGCTTGACGTCCTTAGCGAAGTAAAGGACCTACTAAAGCCATTGGAGGAAGCCACGCTTATGGTTTCGAAGGGTCGTTCCGTGACACTCAGCGATGTAATCCCCATGGTGTACGGCCTAAAGCAGGTGAATCATCTTTACTCTATAATTTAGAGTTCAATTGGCTACTCTGTAGTCACATACACGCCGACAGTTCGCATGTAGCAGTGTCCGTTAAGTATGCCTGAATTTACACTGTCGGAAAAGCGTGCATGCTGAAAGAACAGTGGCGTAACAAACACTATTGTCTTTAAAAAGTGGCAAATATTTATTGTCTTTTACAGGGTATCCACAGCTTTCAGCCTAGTCACCCCGTCACTCTCAATCTGCAGCAAAAGCTGCTCTCAGAAGTGAACACACGATTTAGTGGCATCGAGTACCTGCGCCCGTACGCGGCCGCGACAATTTTGGACCCACGGTACAAGAAGTATGTTTTCGAACATCCTCAGGCGGTGGCAATGATCGTCCGGTACCTAAGTAAGTTAACATGATTTATTTATTTGTAGCTAGGAAAGGCCAGGAGAAGAAAATTTTAATACAATTTTGACTAATAACAACATCGTGCAGGTGGAAAAGTTGCTGAAAAGGTTGGTGCTGCCGGCCGCGCTCTAGAAGAGGATCTTGCTAGGCCGAATACGTCGCCTCCTTCTTATGGCATCTGGACCGCCGTTGACCAGGCACTTCGCCGTAACTGCACTGGTACAATGGATCAAGAGTCGGAAAGCCAAATGCCTTCACAATTGAAGGCATACTGTAACAACCCCGTCGTTGATCGTCGTGCCAATCCCAGGCCGCTGGAGACGTGGCACAGCATGCGTGTGGGTTTGGAGCACGTATTCGAAGTAGCGATGGAGTTTTTGTCGATCCCAGCAACATCTGTAGCGTCAGAGCGGCTGTTCTCACACGCTGGTTGTGTGGCCAGTCAAAGAAGGTGCCGGTTGTCACCCAAACACCTGAGCCAGTTGACATTCCTTCGCTCTGTGGAAAAGAGCATGTGGTTCAATAACATTAACCATTAATTTTCTTCTCTCCCTATCCATATTTCAAGTTTTTGCATACTTTAGTTGGACCTCACCTATCACATGTGCCATATTTTTTAAGTGCCATTTTTTTTCCTATTGTTTAATTATTAAGTGCTTCACTCAGTAAGTGCCATTTTATACTTATATTGTTTATTCCTTCACTAGTCACTAGTGGCAATTATAGTTGACCTTTAACAAATTAAAGATTGTTCTTTATCAAAAGTTTATACGCTTGTATTTCTTATCCTGGTTCCACCTTTCAAACGTTAAAATTGGGACTTATGTTAGTAGATACCTGTGCTTCAGCCTTTTTAAAGCGCCCGGAAAAAAAGTCGATTAATCGATTAATCGATGAAAAACCCTGCATCGAAAGCGATTAATCGATTATAGGCTAAACCGACGAACGATTAATCGTTAATCGATTAAAAATATTAATCGACCATCCCTAAAATGTAATGATTTTATCAGGGTTCTTATTGAGCAGACAATTTTTGAGGAAGGACCACGTTCCATTCTACAGTTGGGACATAGTGTCCCAACTACTATGAACAAGACTTAGATAACGCGTGAATACAATACATTTACCGATGTATGTACTTGGTTTATTACTTCCGCGAAAACGACTGCTGTTTCCTAGACACTGCCGTTAAAAATAGAGTTACTTTTCTATTTCAGAGACATAATGCACATCGCAGGTAATTAGTCATCTGGAAATACTTTGCTATTATGAACATACTATAACTTCAATGGTTTCTGCTGGTTGAATGAATCTTTCTTTTCCTTAAATTAGTCTTGTGAAATATTTTATTGAACGCGAAACGCTTCCACAAAATGCCATACAGGCATTTTTCTACAAAGTGTCTGTTCTGACGCGTTCGATTGCTAGTTTTAGTGTGATTGTCGTTCACTTTGGGTTTTTTTTCTCTCCTGTAGTATTGTGCCGGCATGTATATCGTTAAAGCGAATAACCTTGGAACATTTGGCCTCGCTGCGTATGACGTCAACTACGACCACGGCTTGAGCACAGTAACCTTTTGTAATTCCACCATTACTAATGTCGGGAACTTCGACCGAGTCAAACTTATGAGAAAAATGGCGGATCTCTTCCGAAACCCTAACATCAGCGTCATGGATCCAATAATGTGCCGGACCGCCGTTTTAAGTAAGGTAGGTGGATCATCATCGATGCATCAGTTCTTCACCGCACGCATTATTACCCGGTTACGGGCAATTTTCAAGACATGAAAAGGCGCTGAACGCAACATAGAATCTCTAGAACGGTTGGTCGCTAACTCCTACTGCTAAGAATTTGATGCGTGAAACGTACTTCTATTAGCCCAGCTCAACCTGGCTTCTCGAAGCCCTATTTAGGCTAGAGTGGTTTGCAAGAACGATCATGCGATCAATGCTGGTGAGCGAAGTGCTAGCCCAGGGCGCAAACCAAATTAAAGAAGGCGTAAGAAAGGTTTATAAAATAGTTCTGTTGTGCAGAATGATTTGTGTCGGTCAGTACTGCGTTAGAACTGCTGATACATGCCTTGTCATCTCAACTACGACAGCACGAATGTCAGAACTACGTAAGTGACTAAATTTGGAGAGCACACATGTGGTTTGCAGTTCTATTTAAACGATACCGTAAATAAAAAGGTACGCCGAAACCCGTTTGTAACGAACCCGTTAGCGACGCTGAATGTTTCATGTGAAACACGCAAAGCATTTTTAGCCGTATTCACGCACAATAGATTCCTTAAAACGAACTTATTATATGATGTATGGAACCAGGAGTGCCTATGACCTGCTCCATAGAATCAAACGCGGCGCCATTTTTACCGCGCATAAAGCTGCCTTCGATATGCCCATACGACGTCACGCGTCGAGCGTGCTGTTTTCGAAGACGCTACGAAAATAAAGAAACAGGCCAACATTACCGCCTATACACCATGCAACCCACGTCTCTTTTGTAAATGTTATACAAATATTCAATTGGCTCGTAGCTGTACAGAAGCATGCTAATGCTGTTTGCAGTCGCTTGCAACAATTCAGACACTTTCTTTCAAGTTTGCCTAATGCTGCGCGACTAGTCGAGCGCCATTTTTGCTTTTATCGAGATTTTTTCAGACTTGGAAAAAACTTTTATGCAGTTCATACTCAGCAATAATACCCGGGATCAGAAGTTTTCTTAGGATGGTCTACAATTTTCTCATTGACACTGTTGCTCTGAATATAATCTTTGAGAAGGTAAGCAATCGTTAAAACTAATTGTGTAACTGGCGCAATAAAAGAAATAGTCTGACTTGTGCCAAGCGACTGCCAAAAGTGTTACTTTAGTCCTGCACAGCTACTAGGCATTTGCATTTTTTTAACTTTTCCGCAAATTTAATGTGGGAGACATGGTGCACCGAGTGTCCCACGTAACCTCAGTCCAAAGTTCAAAAATATGCTACATGCCACGTAGCATGGGCAGAACCAAGATAATGCTGTTTGCCGTCGCTTAGAGATACTCAGGTTATTTTTTACATTCCGGGTGATTACATAATTAGTACGAATTAAGTCGAGCATTGCAGAAAACTAGGTTGGTTGATGAAATCAGGAAGTTTGCAGGCGCAAGTTGGTATCGGCTAGTGCAAGACAGGGGTAATTCGAGATCTGCAGTGGACATAATCTGCCCTGCAGATCTGCAGTGGAGACTGCGGTGGGCATAAAAATAGGCAGCTGCTGCTGATGATGATACCGTAAATAAAGTTCTCCACTTGTTTTAATGAAACCCTGCAAAGAAAAAAAAATGATGCAACGCTGCCGTACAGACGTTATTCTGCGTTAAAAAAGCACAAAGAATTAATTCCTTTGACAGTAACTAAACTCATGCCAGTAGTCGGCACAGCCAAAACATAGTGGAGGACTCCCTCCTGGGTAGCGCTTCGTCCTTCACAAAAACGGCGTCCGCAGACTTGCTTGCATGACATCATTCCAAGCTGCTTTTTTACGTGAAATCAATGAATAAGTTGGCGTTGAACATGCTCAGAACAATGCGGAAGGAGTGCGGTAAAAGTTCACGAATTGTAGTAAGACAACGCTGCACTTACGAGTGCCATCGAGCGCACCGCGTAAAGTGAATGTTGCAAGAGGGATCAAGAGATGGCACCACCATACTGTACAACACGCTGGCCGAGCGATCCTCCCGTACCCTCCGCTTCCGCCGTTTCTGGAACACTCCTCCTCCTTTATCTGAAAATATTTTGATCACGCGCGCCTTTTGGTGTCAGAGCGAATATGGAATGAATTTCCTACCACTGCTATCAGAACAACTAAACTCGCTGCGAAGTTGCAGTCTTATTTAAATGGTTCCGCCGCCTGCTCTGTAACTGTCACCGCTAGGAGACGACAGGGTGCGGAAAGGAACATTTAAGATGTGTTCGGCCGACTCATTCGTCCAAAAAGCCTGTAGCTTCCACACTGCTGCGCGATACTACTGAAACAGAGCGTATAGGCTGTGGTATAGTGATTGAAGTACACGCGATAAAGCAAAGCGTTCGTAAAGCCTCGTGAAGGATTGGTGTAACAACAAAACCTTCCCCTATTACTTTCGAAGAATATAACCCCCACACCCCGGTTCGTGGTATGTAGTGTATGAGTGGCTCGGCGTATATGCGCAAATGACTTTTTTTAACTGTATATAGCAAGTCGACGTATAACGAACTCTTTATATATATTTTTTAAAGAGGAGGTTGAGTACATATAAATACTCTATACGTGTATCAAACTATCTTTTGAGCATGAACCAATTTGATTATGACCGGGTTTCATTGTACATTGCCAACGCTTCCCTCAGTTATAGAAGCCTCCGCTTTTCTGCCGGCCTGTGTAGAAACGGTACGCAGAATAGTGGCGGTAGCGGCAGCCTCTCCGTGCGTCGTCTAGTGCGCGCTATTTGTCAAAGCTATAGCGTTTATTGAGTTTCTTGCTGCAAGGCATGATAGGGATGGTCTTTCTATTGCAAGCCACCGTGATGCTAAAACGGAACAAAAGTTATTGTAATAGTTGGCAGCTCTTATCGAATCCTCAAGCGTGGGAACTGAGGGATAACACAACAAATATCACTTCAGTAAATTTTACGACGCGGTTATTTCGTGTGCAGAAGAAACGAAATAAACGACTGGTACTGCATGCCGCTTTTATCGGAATGGTGCCACGGTGCCAGGATTGGATCCCACCATCTTCTGCCCTGAGGCAGTCTGTACAAAGGATTTGCGTAGTGTTACGATGCGTTAAACGTGAAAAATGAAATGAACACATTCGTTGGCCTTTTTCGGAAGCCGACAATGCAACATTAAAAAGACACCCCAGTACGATCGCAGCGAGAATAGATACAATTACTCGTAGCAATGTTAACATGCGCTTGTGTGTTATTTAGATACTAATAACGGATAAATTTATCCGCTTTTATTTTTTTTTCAAATGTAATAGAGACCAAGCGAAAGTATGTAGCCATCGTCAGCAAATGGCGACAACGCCACTGGTTAATTTTATCTCGATTAAAGGGAGGGTGGGGGAGGAGCATGTCTGCAAGCAGCTTGCAGAGCGCGGTAGAGTGAGGACTGCCTATAACAGTACGAAGTGTTCAGAATTTGCATGAACGTTCCTCCACCGTGCAGGCTTTCGCAGACCTGATTTTCCAAACTTAGGAGCGGCTCAGGTCTAGGTCAGTTGCGGATAAGTAAGGCCGTGACGCCAGCGCTAACGCATAGGTTAATAATGCTAAAAAAGAGTTTGTAACACTTTTCCGCGTTAACAACAGAGTAGCGTAGTCCCCGTATAGAAACATGCAATATAACCTCAACATACGAGAAGAGAGCTATAGAGCGAGAAGTTGGCAGCAAACAGAAAATCTCGTGACGAAGCTGCAGATGTAGATGAGAAACTAATGAGTAAAATGAGGAGGCTGCATTTGCGGCTGAAGACGACGACGTGTGAGCTTTGGCAGTAATTTTCCTTAACGGAGGATCCACAGCAGCGCGAAACCATGGAGGTATACGCGTTTAAAGTCGGGTAACAATCGACATGTGTGCGCCGGGTTGAAACAAATAACAGAAAATTACCCAAGATAATCCTTAGGAGAAAGAATCTGTGGCAATTAGTACAGGCGTTTTACTTTAAGGAGAACGAGAAAGCCAGTTTAGGGCACATTCGGCCATCGCCGTAGCTGCAGTAAACCCTTAGTGCGTTCTTATCTTTTAATTTCCATAGCAGCCCGTATTTTTTTTTATTAGCTACAACTGGGAAATATTTATGTGGAAGTCTGGGCTCGGGAGCATAGAAAAACAACCTATTACCGTTACTTGTGTAAAAGGTGGGCAATATATTTTGCCGAGGAACTGACAAAATAAAGATGGGTCTATTGAACGAACGCATATACTTATTTCGCACTTTTTACGCAGTATTTGATGAGTATACGATACTGAGGAACTGATTGTCGCCATGAATATGTGAATAATATGCATCAGCAAATGCATACAAAAGGCATGTTTTTCTTTTCTTTTCAGGCCGCAACTCCTACGGGCTAACTGCCTTCACTTTCGGACCCTACCCTACCGAGAGAAGCGTAATATTTTGTTAGACGCGCCGGCGAAGCAACACTGGGCTCTCATTACGACGTCTTGGAATCTTGGTGCGGCTCGGTGAGGTGACAGTCGGACTCATTACCTGCTCCCAGGCCTAAGATCGAGCGACGGGAGAGACAATTGAAATGACCCATTTTCGTTCGTTTCGTTGCTACTTCTTCTTCGTCTGCAGTACTTCTTGGCCAAACGTATTCTGATCTATGATTTTTGCACGCCATGTATGCGACATACGTAATAAATCGTTATATGCGTGTCATGCATTGATTTCATTTGTGGGGCATTTTTCACTTATTTGTTACTATATTTTTTGTTTGCGTATCACCCGTGTTACCAATATCCTCTCAATCTAAGTGAAAATTTTGTGAAAGTAGCCTTTAGTTTACATAGAATTTTACTTCCTTGTCACTGCCTTTGTTACCTAACCTACAATTGGGCATGATTGTACGAGAGGAAAATGCTGTTCCAGTCGAAAGCACTGTTGTAATTTGCGGTGTATTTTTTGCAGGTACTGAACTCGCTCCACTATGAAGAGTGATAGATATATTAGTGAATGCCTTACCAGGAATGTGCAGTGGCATGTGTTGATTAGTTGTTGCAGTGAACAAGAGTGCAAGTGCGTGGATGCGGATACTTTTTCGTGGTAACGTTGACGCGAGTGCATTGCCACAATTAACCAATACATACGGCTCTAAACTAATTTGCAGCGAAACCACCAGGAATGAAATCACGGCGACACCTCCACCTTCTTAACAGCTTCTTTTCGATGCAGACAACTCCGTCTTCGTTCGCTGCAGTGCAGTCTGATGTGGCCTCCAAAATACGCGTACACGCACCGCCACTCTCAGAGTCTGCCTGGGGCCCAAAATGTCGAACAAGTTTTGATGCACCGGACAGGTGAAATAGGGCAATGCTCAGAATAGTATTTAAACGAGCTATGCGATTCATGGCGGAGATGAGTTGGATAAGCTCAAGTACAAAAGAAAAAAAATGAACTGTGGAAGGCAGACAATGTGGGCTACCTTCCATTTTCCCGTGTTTTTTTTTTTTTTTCACTTGAGCTGTGTTAAACTCATGAAGCAATTGCTCACTGGACGTTGCTACGTAGAGTCTCCTGTTTCCTCGGCACCTTCTTTCGTGTTAAATTATTTAGAACAACTAGACTCCTGTTTCGTCGGCACCTTCTAGCGCGTCAGTTCGTTTAGAACAACTTCAATGCACCCTGGAGACAAAACCGATAAGAAGCATAAGGATAGGCTCCGCAGAGCTGTTTGCAGGAAACATAGCACAGCTGTAACCAACAAACATATAAAGTTCTATGCGCTAACAAGGCTACAATTTCTTGTGAAAGGAGAGAACGAGGCGAAGAATGATAGAAGAGACAGAATGTGCTACTTGAAATTTCGTCGTGCGACATAATACGCTCAGACGTGGTGCCTCGTTTCCTTATTGCGTTCTGATGTTTCATGTTTCCTGAGCGTTATAAGAGACCTATGAAACTGAGATTCTTATTCATTGAGATTTTATTTTGTATTTTTTATTGGGTGCAAGAATAACCAGGTCTATTGTACCCTGCCACAAACCAATATCTTTTAACATGTGCAAGCCATCATGAATTTGAACGGGCTTTTGATAGATTATCAGTCTTGTGCGAACTGCACATTGAACAGACGTTCATCGTTCGGCATTACATCCACGTTGTGAATGGAGAATTCACGTTAGGAAGGACAAATGTTTATTAAATCATGCTCGTGGGTTAGTACGGCGGTGCTAAGCGGATGATGTCAATAGCTCTGCGTAAAATGAATGCCTATTGACTGTGCATGCGTGCACAAATACATCTAAACTATTGAAAGTTCTGAAAGTGTGTCTCTTGACAGCGTGAAAGTACACGCTGCAGCATGATGCTCTTCCTTGACCTTTTTTTCTTGGCCACTTATGGGCTCTCTATTCACCACTCAACGTACAAAAAAATGGTTGGGCTGTATGTCTTCTGTTCTTCTAATAGTAGCTGCTTGATATACTTTAAATTTACATTTCCCAAGCACGAAGTAATCCCAATGCATCTTTTACACGTTGTGCCTGCATTTGCACATGACCCTGCAAACGTCACTTCATCTTTCTTGCAGAACGGCGATGAGCGCAGGCCATTGCAGCGCGCTCGCCCAGCACGCCCCGCGAGTAGGCCGATCTAAGTGTCGACAGCAGCGCCACCACAATTGCCATGATTTGCTGCTATGCTCCGCGGTTGCCAATGCTCCCACGTTGCCTCCTAGCCACCATAACTACGGGCTAAACGAAACTTTCGCGAAAGCTTCAAAAGACATAAGTATAAATGTCCCACATCTATCCTTTCGTGCTCAATACGCCTTGTCCAAATGTGGAACACTAGTAGGCAGTGGTAGAAACTATTTCACGATACAACTAATGCACGACTTTACGACAATGAATACACTGTGAATATCTTTTTTTTCAATTGCACTTTCGTCTTTATTTGTGACTCACTTGGAACCCCAGATTGTAACAATTGTCTGATCAGTGAAGTTTTTCGTTGCGATGTGTTGAGATTGCATCCTAATCGCTCGCAAGTGTGTCCATATTCGGTAGACTTGTTTTGCCACTGATTCGGGTTTAGATACACCGACATATTCAAGTTGTGCGGTACCTTGTAGAAAAAACGTAATGTGGCTGATCATTCGTTTACATTGTGATTCGTGATGAAAAGTACGGCTTTTAATTATCGTATGTAAGCTAAGAACCGATTCGTCAACATAATCCTGAATCATAGAACTCATTCCTAATACGTGAGCGTGAGTGTGAGGCTATGAAAGTGGGTTTGTTGCGGCGGACGTTAGTGCATACCATAAAATCAGTTTAATCTAGTTCGGCTGCAGCAAACTTATTGTGTAAAGTAAATAGTTGTTCGGCATTGTATGTAACGGTAAAAAGCATGCAGAACGCCTGTATTCCATGATAGAAGCTACAGTCAAGCGGAGTCAGCGATTAAATCCTGGCTCGCTTGAAACGAACACCAGGAAGGAAAAAAAATGTTGCGCCTGTATTTTGTTTACAATTTGAAAAAATAAATTAGACAGCTAATCTTGAGGTTACACTTCATTCTCTTTGGATATGTTAGAAGAGCGCGCCATCCCTTTAATTAGTTACACTGCAGAGTAAAAACGTCTTTAAGTTTTCCTTTCCGCGAACAGTAAGGAATTGTATTGAGCTTAATTTACGCATTGTCAAGGGGGACAACATTGAGAGGCTTCAAGTTCTCTTTGAGAAATTACACTGTTAAGATTGTTGTTCTGATATTTTGTGATTTTTGTCAGTTATGTGAAATTTTGAGTTTTTGTGATTTTATTTTTGCGCAGCTATAAAATTAGTTGGTTGTGAAGTAACATGATGGTATTGATGTAAAATTTGTGTAGTTTTTGTGGGAACGATACTGCGATGTATTTTCTGTTTGCTTTACCACTCTGCAAGGACCGCCATCATTGTGGTTTACAGCAATGTAAATAAATAAATAAATTCACAAGTGACCACTTGTATATTTATTTATTTATTTATGTGGTACACTGGTACACTTTCTCTCGACACTTTTTCTTTGTTACAGCGGTCAGTCAATTAATCAAGAAGCAGACTTGCTGATATTACTGGCCGGTTTATGTCTGTTCCCGTTAAACTGAAGAATCTAACTGGCAAGGCTGCTACACTCGTTCTATATGGGTGGCATTGACTTGCAGTTTTATATGATATGCCGGAGCACATTCGAATGGCTAAGCTGTTCTGTATCATGGAGGATTAGCCGAAGGGTGAAATTTTTCAAACAATGATCGTGCGTTAGTAGGACTGTGACAAGGCACAAATCAATGCACCCTACAGATTGGTTCAAGGCAGAAATTGCATCAATGATGTGACGAACAATGAGAGAGGTCTTATGGGTGGCAGCAGGGGGGGGGGGGGGGGTGTCACCCAGTTTACCTAGGTTATCTGTTCTTGTAAAGTGAATCTAACCTATTAACAGGGGCGTTCTTAAACTCAACCCCGCTCGGAACGCGACCGCCGCTGAGGCAAAACGGCGAGTCTTGAAGCAAGAACTTCGCTCGGCGCGCAGGCTGCGCCATCTCGTTTATAGTCGGCAAACTAGTCGGCGTAAATAGTTTTTAGCTCAATGGAGTGTGGAGGCGGCGAGGTCGATTGGACCCAAGGAGGTTATATAAAACTCCTTTGGTCGCAGTGTCTCCAGTTTATTCATCTGCGGAACATGGCGCCCGAGGATAAATAACGAGAGAAGTGTTGCGGCCGCAGCGCTGAGGAGCTGCTTGGTTCTCCGCCGCGCGTCTCGCGCTCCGCCTCTAGCTTAGGGAGCCTACAAACAGCGTTGCATGTAGGCTCTCTACTCTAGCTCGTGGCAATGCTGCTTCCACAGGCGGAACACCGCAAAAAGCACTAAAAAAGGCAAGAATTGACAAAGCGCTGCGTTCATTCATTCCGTTTAGTGCTTCATCCATTCAGCCTGTTTGTGAGGTACCGTGCGCTGCTACGCCATGTAGGTATGACATGTACCAACCAGCCAAAATTAGCACTATCTTATAACAACCTGTGCTGTGGCTTTCTGTCTAGGTAAAAAGTTATCGCATACAAGCATAAGGGGCATGCAGAGCATTTGTGACCACGAAGTGGATGATGACACATGATAAGAACATACCTTGAACATTGAACAATTCCACGATTTGCAAACCAAATTTTGGAGCAATGTATAAAAAATTGCACTTAACCCTGAACTTATGTCTAATATTTCCTCTTATGTATAGCCGCCTTAAATAGTAGTCTCACCACTGAAGAGGTGGGAGCCTGCATAAATATTGTAACTTGAAGTTGCATTTATTAGCCGATGTATGGTAAGTATACAAATACGCGCATGTTTGCTAGAATCGCTGCCATTATGATACAACAAAACGAGAACAGTTCTGCCATTACGTGATAATTTTTCTTTCCGAGTAGAAATAAACATTTTGCGATTGGCGATTATCTTTCGTCTCGGAGTTCACAAGTGTTATTACCTCAAGGTCCGCAATTCTAATTTGTTAAGGAGAAGCAGCATGGTATGATGAGTGAGCAAAAATGGGTTCGAGCGCATCTGCTGGATAATTTAAAAGCCAATCCCAAAGGTGTGCTCATTAAGCTGTTAAGGCAGATTTGTTACCCAAACATAAAGCATAAACAAAAATTTGTGTCACTAGGTGCATAGATGGCTCGCTTGAATCTTGTATACTGTATTGGATTAAAATTTGACTTCACAAAAAAAAAAGAATAGAGTCTGCAGATAGTCATTTGCCGCATGCCTTCGTCGATGTAAACAGCAGCACCTGTACAAAGAGCAGATATGAGTCGTCAGTCTAAATCTTTTTCAAGGATGTAGCGGTGCTGTGTAGAAAGGCCCAATGTTGGCAATGTTTGGGACCTCCGTGAGCTCAGGCGGTGCACTCAAATGAACGAGCTAATGGAATCAACACATAACATTCAAGCCTTAGCACGCCTTCTCTTTCATCAACTTAGTGCATTACCTGCGCAAGCAAGTTATAGAAGAAAAAAAACATTTTTTGCGTATTTTAAGGAAAGGTTGGTGTGAGAATGGGCATCCTATGCACTGTTCGCGTTCGACGGTGGACAGACAGAATGTCCGAAAGTGGAGACATGCCCGTGACGCACCCCAGAAAGGCACGGTAAGTGGCCTGTGCCGACTGTGTAGGTAGGTAGTGGAATAGTGACGGGATTGCGGATATTGCGACATTGCGTTGACAGCAATAAGCGGCGCTGGCACGGAGCATTTCCCAGCCTTCTGTTTTTGAAACGAGGATTCAGTGTGCGCAGGATACGCTCCCGTGTGGGTATAAAAGGCTTTCTCATGACATTTTATTGTCCGTTGCTTTCACGCGTTCCGTGATATGCGTGTTTCCTGACTGCCGTCGAGCAAGAAACTCGGGCATCCTACATAGTACCGCAGGTTTCAAACTGACAGTTATAGTGAGCGTGTATGCTGAGTAAGCATATGGCCATGGCCTGCAGCATACGTTAGGAAATGCAGCGCAGTCATCTTTTTAAATAGTTTATCTTGTGACAAAAGGCTTCGAAGATACATGCCAAAATGAGGAAATCATTAATGAGAACTCGCATATGACACAGTTCTGAAAATCACCAGAAGTGCGAGACGTCTTTTCTGTAACCGCCGAAATCTACCGAGACAGTGCAGACCCTTCAATGATCCATTGCACTTCCTCCACCATACACGAGGTTTTGAAAATGCATCGCTACATGAGAGCTTTGTAATTCCATAGCCTCCGTTACATCCGACGGATGTTCCTCCATGCTGCACCGAAGGCTTACGGGCAGCATGCATTTCTCCTAACACATTTATGAAAGCCGCCCGACTCTGGATCAATCGCCTTGAGTGCTTAGGCGTCTGCCTTTATGGTCATCATATTCAACCTTATCTCGAGCGGTTTGGTGATTGTAAGACAAAAACGGAACCAAATACTTTTCTCGGAAGATGAAGTTTCCACCGGGCAAAAAGAAACATACGGTTGGTTGTCATTTCATGAATATTTTTATATTTTGCAATTGTGATGATGTCTTTGTCATGCAACATGCATATTTTCTTCTGGTGGGCCGTGGCACCAGCCACAACACGAGCTGAAGAGACCGCGCAAGTTATGAAATGTACAGTCAAATCGGCAAGGTTTGTACCAACGAATGCTTCTCTGAAGGCGGGTGTGGTTACCACTCGATTGCTGCTCGCGATAGCCCAAATCAATATCTGTGGCATCTTTTTTGTTTTTCGAGAATAAAGTTTTTTCTCTCGCCCTCTGACTTTATTTTGACCCTTCAATAAGCACTTCGGCAAATTTAGCCCCTGCTGTAATGAAACTCAAGCTTTTTGCGCAGTTAGTTCATTTTATTGTTTTACCTACGCTCTAAATACACAGGGTGCAATAAAATTGCAAATTTGACTCTATCGTTGGAGTGGCTTCTTGTTACTTATGCGATGCTTTGCCTAGAGTACATGCACTTTATAAGGACTAGCATAAGTGAACGTTATAAGGGCTAGCATAAATGAACTTTGCCGCTTCCGGAGAGAGTAGTAGACATAGAGTAATTTAGCTCTAAAGCGCAAGTGAGGGAGTTAGTACAAACTTTATTGAGGTCCTGAGGAGAAAGAATTAAAGCGGGGCCGGAGGCCCAGCCAATCAATCCAATGGCTCCACCCAGGTCGGGACCGGTAGACCGGTAGTCCTTCGGCGACGACCCTGGCCCTCTGAGCGCTGAGGCCCAGGAGGACTGGTCAGGAAAGTCCGTGCCCGCGTTGGCAGGGCACAGCCAGCGCATGTGTTAGAAGTTGTTGTATTCGTGGCCGCAGTGTGGGCATTCAGTAGGAAGGTAAGGATTGATCCTGCTTAGCGTTGTTGGTGTGATGTATGTCCTATTCTGCAACTGTCTGTAAGGCGCAAAATAAGGGTTACTGCAGTCGTGCTGATTTTACTCTATTGGAGGTGGTTGAGGTAGTTTTGCCCCTGGTTGTAAAAAAGAAAATAACCGAAAGTTTATTTCAGAAAACAGAAGAGCTGGAATGTCCAACTTTGAAGGACTGTAGTTGTGTCAAGCTACGTAACAGGGCTCATTCGAGGCTCCGCAATGCGTTTTACGTGCGTCAAAAGCCTAAAAGACCACCCTTAGCTACGTAAAACATTCACGTATGTGCAGGTTCCTTTCAGGCTTTTTACATACATTGACAAGACATACATACACTGGGAACCTATAATATGTAGGAATATGTACACTTCTTTAAGTTATACAATCCCTGCGCTCACGATTTCTGAAACGAGCTTTTTAGTGAATGTTCTTTTACAATCGGGGGCGGACATGCATGAAGATTGCATAGGTTGGAAAAGGCATCCCATACGCGGAAAAACAAATAAACACATCATTATTAGCCAAATCACCAAAATGTACCAAATAAAAAGAAGCTCACAGAATCAGTGACCTGCTTAGTCTTATTGAACTCGAACGAAAGTCTACTAATGAAATTATTAAAAAATTAACGCGCAATACAACTCGCAACAAATTCAGTCACGTGCAGGCAAGTCACGTGCAGGCAAAGACCCCTGCAGGCAAAAAAATCATCATCAACTTGCTGATGCCTCTTCACAAAATTAGTTGTTGAATAGCTGGAGTACTGCTCAAGAACTTGATAAGAGTTAAAAAAGGACAGAGCTTGCAGGGCAAAATGTTTATGTCTTCAAACGTAGTATATATAGAACCTGTTTCTGTTAAATTAGTTTTGCATAAATAAACTTCCTTTTCTACACCGTGGACCACCCACCTCCAGTGAACCGATTTGGTGGGGAAGCAGAGTTAGCGACACAGAGAGACAGACTGACAGATAGTCCGTCGGACATGAGAAAGTGCATGAAGTGTCCTAGGAATGTCAGTAGCATTAAAAAAGCCCGCAGAACGCATCTCACCGCGAACATCGACGATAATGCGATTAAGAAATGTTTCGGCATGTCGTATTGCGACAGCAGAGACGCGTTACGTATGAGGCCTGTATGCAGCCGGATTTCTCTCTCGCACTTCCCACAGAACACGTTGCGTCATTTAGAGGAGCCGCCGCGAAGTCCATGCACGGATATTGTGTGGATAAAGTTTCAGAGAAGTTTGTCTCAACATACGTGGTGACGATATTGAAGCTTGCCGGAATTTTTGAAATCGCCCGTGGCACATAGTATAATTCTGTTCTTTTAGCTGGATTATTCGAAGAGGCGGACATTACTAGCACAAGAAATCGAAACAAATTTTCAACTAATTAAATTTTAAAATATTTACTTCACGGCACATATTGAAATTTACGAATTGTAGCCAGCGAGCTTGAAAGGCGTATCCACGTGAAATGAATGTCCAGAATGACACCAGTGTTGAGATATTATTTCCCAAAGTGTGGGACGAAATAAATGGGCCATCCAGTTACTTTTGTGCGTCAATGCATAAAAAGCGTATTGTTAAAAAAGTCAATGAGACAACAGGGCATTATTACGGTGAGTTTGATAGGGCCTATCTCCAAACTGATGTCATTCTGGAAGCATATTCCAATTGGATAATCCATATTGCTTGCAGACACGCCGGCTAGAATTCGTAGATTGCAATATGTGCCATAAAGTAATTAATCAAGAAGTTAATTAGTTAACATCTTTAATCAGTTGAGTACGTGTTTCAATTTCTCGTACAAGTAGAGTTCGCATCTCTGAAGAATCCTGCGCAAGGACAGCGATTATGTTAACTGCAACAGGCGATTTTTTTTTTCAATTTCACAAAATTTAAAGATAATCACACCCCATATGACGAGCGTTCGATTTCGCCCAAGCAGAAGGAAAATTAAGTATTTTTGGACACTGAATGCCCATCTCACTCTTCAATGAACCTCTTTGACGCCAACTTGGATAATTATGTGCCCATCTTAGATGGCACATAATTATCCAAGTTGGCGTCAAAGAGGTTCATTGAAGAGTGTCACATGCCCCATGGTACATACCAAGTAAAGCATGTTTGCTTCAAAGGAGGCCATTGAACCTCTTCGATGCCTACTTAGATCACTCGGTATGTGCCAATGAATATTCATGTTTCAATGAATATGCCAATGAACGTATGTGCAATGAATCTAGGCGTAAATCCAATTTCGCAAGGACTCAAGAATTCATTTCCGTCAAGGAAATCTATTCGATGCCAAAGAAGAATCAGTCTTCGGTTGGCTACAAGTCATTACTTCTAGACATTTTCTAAAAAGGAAGGCTAATTCTTGAACCTCACCTTCCAATCGGGTCGTTGGTTTTGGGCTGTAAGCTTCAAGATAATTGCCTTGTTGTTCTCTTAAAAGACAAATAGGGTGGATTAAGAAATAATCGCCTGGCTTGTGAAATTCCAATTAATATTTTTCTAGCCGCCCTATCAATCACAGTAGCTGTGCTATTTGTCTTCCTGGCAAATGTGCCACTGAAGTACCATAACTCGGAAAAAGGTAAGAAGTAGAAACATTTTCGTATGCGCCATCAGTACCATTACTTCTGGTGGTCACGTAAGTACTGTGGCGTGCTCGGCTAGGTCTTGGGTGGTTTAAGCTTGATTTCTTGCAATAAGCTACGGAAGGCTGTGCTGTTTTGGTTGAAACAGTCAGCCCGTCCTCATGACGCATCGCTCGCCTGGCCAGGGGCCCTGCCCTTGTCAGCTTCTGTCCCTCCTGATGTAACTTTCTTCATATAACCTTTTTTTCGTAGTGGAGTAAGCAGCAGTCCGGTGGTGCTGGTACCTTTCGAATGGCGGCTCCGTTTGTATCAACAACCCGAAAGCAATTCAGGCGGACCTTAAAGCGGTGAGTCAGCACTATCTGAATATCACAGACGTTCGCCAATTTGGACGAGGAGGCATCGTCTGCAGATCGCTAGACGAGGTACCTGTAGCAGATCTACCTAAAGTGTTCCTCGTTCGGCTCCGTCAAGGTTAACGCATTCATTCCGCCTCACGTGGCATGCACGAAGGGAATAGTGCGTGGTGTGGACTCTCGACTGAGTCCGTCAGAAACACCAGAAGAGCTCTCTAGCGGCAGGTATAATCGCCACCTATCGGTGCAATCGCGTGACTGATAACGTACGTGTATCTACAGAATCTGTGAATGCCACGTTTGCGGGTACATCCTGTGCTTCAGAATTAAAAAGCTGGCTACTAGTTTTTCGCGCCCATTACAATGCGGTAGTTGGCGTTTTGGACACAGCGCGGGTGGCTACAGGTCTATAGATTCCTCGTAGCTGCATCTGTGGTGAGGGACATCCGGGCAATGAGTGCGTCACTCACGCAGAGCAGTGTTCATTTGTTTTTATTTTATTTATACATACTGTCACTCCCAATAGGGATTATAACATGAGGGCAAAAAGAGACAGGGATTTAGTACAATGAAAGAAAATCAAACATGATACAACCAAACGTCGCCCAATCTACAGATGCAAAGCATTCCGCAAACTATACAAAAGTAAATTGCACAGACAAAATGACATTGGCACTTGAGTTAAATGAGAACAAAGGCAAAAACATAACACTGTTTTAAAATTGTGGGGCTAGCAAATCGCTTTCACTTAGTTTAGAGAAACAGGCTAGGGATGTGCTACTAGTAATGGAGGGGGTCCGGTTATTCCATTCTCTGGTCGCCAGGGAAAAAAAAAACGAGAATTTGAGGGCATCTGTGTGGATCAGTTCTTGCGGCGGATTGCTTAAAATAACGGGACTTGTCTATATTGAGGTGGCTGTGTAACAGTTGGTACATTACCTTTAGGCGTGCCAATTTCGCCCGGTTTTTTTATGGTTAGTAATCCGGTCTCATTAAGCAGTTCTGTAGGCGAACGGCTAAATTTGTTAATAATGAACCTAAGCGCTTTTCTTTGAACTCCTTCGAGCTTGTTAATTAGATTTTTTTTGTGTACGAAAACCAAGCAGCGTTTGCATATTCCATGATGGGTCTGATAAGTGTATTATAGGCCAGCAACTCTGTATCTGGCGGTGCTAGCTGCAATCGCCTTTTTAGAAAGCGCAGTCTTTTTAGTGCCGATGATGTGTTGTATTGAATATGAGAATCTCATCGTAGGTCTTGTGACAATATGACACCTGGGTATTTATGCTCCTAACATTAGACAGGGTAGTTGAATTAACGGTATAATTAAGGTCGCATGAATGCTTTTTTCTAGTTATGAATAACAGAGCGGACTTTTTTTCATTGATATGCATTTTCCCATCTCTGCACCGCATTGAAACTGCCTCTAAGGGGGTATTTAGGGTGATGTGGTCAGCATGAGTATTGATTTCTTTGTAAGAAATCTTTGTATAAAGTAAGAACAATACCAACTTTTTATCCATTTTCTTCAAACTGCCCAATTCTTGGCCTATCTCCCACTGTGGGTATGTGCCATTTGTACAGAGGATCATCATCATCGTCATTAAAGAATGCATTCACCATGGAAGTGACCAGGCGAAACGACGGAAGAGCTTCTTCATTTGTCTAATCATGCATCTGAAAACGATGGGTGAGTGAGCTGCAAAACCGTCGTTCGCGTTGCTTTTGGCTGCTGTATAGGCCGCCGAGCTAGTTTACAGCGCACTAATGGGATCTGGAGTCGCGCTCCCGATCCCAATTTAGGACTATATACGTACCCAACCCTCTAGTAGAGCAATGATGGTCAGGATATGTTTACCTTATGTAGCTACGAATATGTTCGCTATAATGTGACGTGGAACAAACTCTTTACAAGAATACCGGAGACAGGCCAGCCAGGCTGTGCTGTTTCTTCGTCGTCGTCGGAGTGGTAGACGTTCCATTTATTGTTCGCTACAGCGTCACAATATTGTGGGGCGGCAGTAGGGAACGGCTCATGTGTGCAAAATGAATATCTTTAGCGCCCAATTGCGTAAAAGTTAGAACGCCAATATTTGTTCATTCTACTGCCAGATCCTAAAGACGCTTAGCGTTTGTTTTCTATTGACGATCACTACAACGTGACAATACAAAAGCCAAATAACTAACGTTCAATCAGTTCAATAACTTATTCAATCAATTGTGCTAACACAAATTTGCCGGAAACTTGGAAAGGAACGGAATCCAAGTGCATGGTGACGAGCTATGAAACGGGAAGTGATAGGTGTTACTTTGAAATATTGAGGAAGGCACTGAGAATTATAGTGAAAACTCTAATTCATTTGCAAATATGCTGACGCATAGTTGCAAATAAGAGAACGACGTGCAGTTTGGAAGGTTCTGCGTGTGTAGAAGAAATAGCCGATGTTCCATTAAAGTAACAAAACACTAGGTCGAGGTGGCAGATGAGTAAAAGGCGTGTGGTGACATTGACGAATTGGCAAACAAAAGGTAAAATTGGCTGGTCGAGAACAAGACCGGCGCCCCGGTGGCCACTAGATAAGGCCTCTGTGCCCAACGTGAGCTAGATATGCTGACAATAATCAAACTAATCAAATCAAATGAAATCATGTTTATTTTTCCATAAGAAATGGAGGGAGGCCAGAACAAAAAGTGAAAACTAGTTAACTTGACAAAGGCTCAGGCCCCCGTTTACATGGCAGACAGCAGTGATTACCAGGGAAAAAACGTAGAGAAAAAATGCACATAGGAAAAAAAGCACATAGTAATACAATTCAGTTGCAGTTATACAAGTGTGATAAAAATATAATGAGATGCAAGACAGAATAATACAGTAATATAATGTAATAGATGACTGTAATATAATATTATTACCGTGATATAATGGGATGCAAAAGAAAATATAAAGCACATAATGTAAATCAATGTGATTTGAGACAGTTATACAAAATATAGGCAATATAAATACAAGGTGTCCGACCGTTGCATAATAAAAAAAAGCGCGTAAACATTTTTATGCACATTTTATATGTTAATCTTGTTCTCATGCAGATAATTTAGGAGAACAGGAAGAGTGTCTCGAAGCATCTGCGTACAATAAGATGTTCGAGAATACGGCACGCTCCGTATATCTGCATTACGTGTGGGGTAAATGCGTGCCCTCAATGTTAACTGAGCAATAGAATCTAGCATCTTGTCAGGGGTGATAAAATTTTGTTCGTATTTTTATTTGTATTTTGTTTGTATTTGAACTAATAACCTCGAAAGCATTGCAGCCAATATTTAATGTACTTTGACTTGAGCAGCACAATTAAGCAGCTCGCCGCTCGCGTTATCAACGTTGATATCGTGAGCGGACCGTCGCGCTGACCACTGAGAAAGCGCGATAAGCGCGAAAAGGCATTATGACATTAAAGGCATCGCTACAAAATAGCGGCCCTGCAACAACGCTGCGTTTACGTTCCTTCCTTACAGCCACAGATGATGAGCCATAAATGTCGCTGCATGGGTACATCACTGACATTGTCTGACATCTGTGACATCTACGGCACTATCTAGTGGTACCAACTATTGTTTGTTAACATGCATAGTGAAAAGATGTTCTAAATTGTGCGTGATCGAGGTTTCAGCATCCTGCATATACAAACATTGCAATGCAGTCAGTGTAGTTAGGTGTGTGACAATTTTCTAGCATTTACAGATATACCATATAAAGTGGAGCTAGCTTTGTATTATCCTGAGCTTGAAGTATCTCACAAAAGACCTGGGCCCGAATTCACAAAACTTTCTTACGCTAGAATTGTTCGTAAGAAGAAATTTCAGCCAGTCCTGATGCTAGGCATATTATTAGCAAAGGCGGTTGGCCAATGGCTGAGAGTAATTACGAAACAAAAGCTTCGTGAATTCGGCCCCTGATCCTAGGTTGACATTGTGTTATAGAGTCACCTTAATCTTTCCAGATACGTCGAAGAAGCAATCTGTAAGCATTGCGATTTAACCTAGCGTTATGCTTTTTTGGTTTCCTTTCCTTTTAGTGGTACGACAAGCTGCTACAATAACCTCCTGTTTGCAAAATATAAGCCATGTGCCCGAGAAAAAAAGTTGCCTGGCCTTTATTTCGCAGAACAAGAATTGCGCGGTTTGAACTTACAGCTTTCTTCGGACACTTGTGGGACATTTATGGTTCGTTAAGTTGCAATTATTTGTGGATATACTGACGGGCCATCAGTCACTGAAAAAGAGTTGAAGTGTGGCGGCGCACTTTTTGGTGATGATTGTTTTGGTGGTTTTGACAGAAAAAAACTTTTATGAATTGTTTGCATAGAACGGAGACGGCCTGTTATTTTCTGATATTTGCGGTATAGCTCTCCGTGTCACCCTTAGAGCTTTCTAAATTTAAGTATTTGCTGCTAGAATAAATAAAGAAATAATCATTGATTATACTGAAAAGAAGTATTGAAATTATTACTGAGGTTATGTGCGCTCTTTATTACCAGAATTTCACGTAACCAATTACATGTAATTATTGTTTGCAATTATTGTAGTTCAATTACTTTCTTCTGTAAGCAATTACATATAACGAGCCACATTTTTCACGATACACGCTATAACAGGTTATGCAGCTTTCCAAACCTAAATTTGAGGGTAACTACAGTAGAATGGCTGCGGTCTGCAATTCACATCGCTCAATGAGATGAAAACGTAAAGATTAGTTACGCACTTCTCACAATTGCCATCCCGCAGCTACGCCTCGATCCACCTGAATATGGCAGGCTTTCAGATTTGTGTACCTCTTTTGGAAGTCCGACCACTGAGCTTCTGTCTTATAATAAATGTATTTCTCTCTCCTCTGGAAGCAGTTGTGAAAGGCCTTCACACGGGGGAAGAGCGGTTGCGCAATTATTCTTCACATGGTGCAATCGGACTGCTCTGATATGGTTATATGCGGTTAACTGCATATGTTTCTATCTGTCCGATACGTGACTCATATAGACCAATTTTTGCTATTGAAGCACGCGAACATTTATTTAGTGCACAATATTATGGTTATATATTTGAAGTTTTATTACAGATATGGCTATATTTTCAAGGAACGTGCACGTTTTTAACACGAAAGTGTTTTATGCCGGGGTCCACCAAGACTTCACTGACGTATTTCCGTCACGGAAATACGTCATAGAACATAATACAAAGAAAGAAACCAGAAGAAAAAGTTCCACAAACATGCAAAATTTGGAAATCGAACCCACGACCTCTCGGTCCGCGACGATAGATCGCCGAGCGTTTAACCCATTGCGCCACAAACGCATTTGCAGAGAGCTACACAGACGCGCCTTATATATCTAACACTCCTCCGTGTACCCGCGCTCTTGCTCGGGGCGGTGCCGCCGCCTACGAGCAGAAAAGAGAAGTACTGCATTATGACACTAACGCGCACCGACAGTGAACGCTTCGGTGGTCTCAGCACTACGACGCCTCGATGCCAGCCTTCGAAGGGACGCTGGCATCAAGAAGCACTACCAACGCCACTTAGGTGCCGTTCACCGTATTCAGCACAGCGGAGCGTGGCCTCCGCAATTAGCTCTGAAAATGTTTCTGAAGTTGATCGCGGAGGCTGCAATTACGACGCGCTGTACGCGCTGATTTGACTTGGTGACGATTCAGTTACGTGCTTTGTCTTGCGCGTTGTATTAGTGTGTCAGTTACGTGCTTCGTCTTTCGCGTTGTGCTAGCGTGTGCAGCGTAGTGCAGCTTCCATATGCACGACGGTTGCTCATGGTCATCGACGTTGGTAGTCGTGATGGAGGAGACGTGCCACCAGGCGTCAGCGTGGGTGCATCAACGCCTAAGGGCGCTTTAGCCACAAAACACCAATAGACAATGTGCAATATATATCAATGTGCAATAAACATTACACTACTTCTGTGAAGACACGTTTCACTTTCGTGTTCTATACCGATTCCTATATAAGAGGGATCAACCACATTTTTTGGCGTCTGTTACAATTGGTCATTTAAGTCTAAATGGCTAATATGTGCAGGGCACCGTGAGGAAGTCCGCGAGATGTCAGCAGAAAAACTGAAACGGCCTCTCTGGCTTGACAGCAATGGATATTCCGGACGTTGATGCGAGGGGATCACGTGTGGACAATTTAATCTGTTTTTCACTGGCGCTATCGGGAACTCCTAGCCCTAACTCAGCATCAATGAAACTCTTCCCTTCATAGAGAACACAGATATTAGCATCGTGGCATTTGGTAACCGCAATCATTTAATGCGTACGTCTGTGGCATAAAGGAAACTGGCTCATGTGCGTGTGCTCTCGCACACCGTGCAGTGCAATGTGACACACGCAGCGATTATCTCAGACCTAGTTGACGTCAGCATGGTAGGAGTATACATACGATTGGGGCCTAAACATTGGAGCATCACGCTGCTGTGCTGGTGGACTGAGGTTTGATCGCCGATTAGGCATGTAATTAATTTTTAATGCATTCGGCGAGGCCGCCGTAGCATCCATCATCCACAGCCAGGAAGTCCGGGAGTGTTGGCAAAGGAAGCTTCCCTTTGAAACTCCAAAGTTGAAGAGAGTTTTGTTACGGAGGATTGGGCCGGTATTATGTAGCAGTTATATTCGAATGCTTCTTCTTTCCGATTTAATGGACCAAGTGGCGGTCATCGGAGATTCGTCCGGCCATGAGCGGTGGACGGTCGAGGGAAATACATTTTTGCATTATACTGTCGTTGTTTGCCGTTTGCCGACCACGATGCTGTCACCATAATCACTATCGCGGTTTGTTGCTGTTCACACGAGACGTGGTATGCGCTTTGTGAATGTGGGCCTTGGGTGAGAGAACTTCTCTAAAGTAAGGAACATTGACTAGGTGACACATTGCAGGCTGTCACACAAGCCAGTGAACAGCAGGATCACGTACCAGTTGCCACGGTTAATGGCTCATCGCGAATAGCCTTAACACTAGCAAGGAATGTTAGGCTGCACTGATAATTTACGTTTATAGAATATTAGAAGTGACCGCTTCGCCTTGAGCACAGCGTTGTAGTGCAAATAGACGCCAAACGTTAACCGCTATTGCTATTTTCATGCCTGCACCTCGCAGTCGTGAAAGATCGCAGCAGCGCTGACTCAAGAAAAAGAAGACATTATATTATAACGTACCGAAAAACTTGACCACCGATATAACTGAGATGGTTTTCGGAACAATGCTACCAAAACACAAAAATGGTATGAAATCTGTGATGGAAAACAAAGGGACTTTGCCCTTCCTTTTCACTAATAACGAACGCATTACAACTTCAAAAGTCAGGACACATTTTGTGTTGTTCCATGGAGACGCTTTAACAGTAGTTTTCAGAATTCGTGCCCAAGTTCTCACCCCCCAAACACGTCCGCAATGACTTAGCTGTCGTTACTATATGGGCGGGAAGAAAAATCTGACTGAGCTGCCTTGGTATAGGCTAGAGCACTGGTTGTGGATAAAGTTGCTCGACCCTCTCAGGGTCTTTAGTTGTGGAGTTGTAGTTCCAGTGACGTTTGTTGTGCACTTCACGTAGGGCCTCCTGCTTCCAGGTTCTGTATACAAGAAAGCTGTGGGCTAAATCATGTGACGCTCGCGACGAAGTGCAGGGGCAGTAGTCCAGTCGGCGAATCGAGTTAAAGGCGCGGGGCAGAAGGCACTATGTATATTCTGGCTGTGGCCTGAAAATATTAGCAGCGCATCACAATCCAAGCGGTCACATTCGCACGCAGCAAGCAACAGTGTCGACGTGAAATGGCGATATCGAATGATTGACCGGGATCGGGTTGACGGATATGCGAAATTTGTCGAACGGAGGCCACACCTTGCACACCAGCGCCTGAACTACGGCCTCTAACTTTTTATTTCATCCGGAGAGTGCCATGCCTCGACTCAATGCAAAGGAACCTCTTAAGTCTCAATTCGAGGTGTTCGGGCTGGACGACAGAAGGCACTTTGGATTAAATTGCCTGGACCAGTGTGGTAAAGACAGTTACTACTCAAACGTCCGCCAGTGTAATTGTAACTATACACGACGTGTCACTTCATTAACTGCACGAAATTAAGTGGTCAGAGGACTGGTTTCAATACATTGACCAGTGAGTCAGCATTGCATAGTCCTTGACAAGCTTTCTTCTCCATGAAGAGGGTGAGAAGTCTGATTGATTGTCAATAGGAAGCTGTGGACGTGATAATGCAATAGTTAATTGTTCATTGTGGGTAACTTTGCATTTGGTGCTACCGATCAATCTGAACACATCTGGTTTTTCGCTCAGCATCCATTAAAATGTAAAGCAGTCTTTTTCCAGCGTAGTGTCCCCTTAAAGGATACAGACGTCACGAGCTACGAGTCTGAACGCGGGCTCTGACGTTTTACTTCAAAGCGCAATAGCCACTGAGCAACTCGAGCACTATGAAAATTCACCGACGATTACAACACTCCCTAACGCGAAATTTGAGCGGAGCTGTAGAAGTGCTTTCTTGTCGCGATATGTTGGATGGCGCGGAAAATCTGTCTCGTGCGACTCGTTGCAAGCGGAGCGAATTTTGGCGCCACTGCCTCGCTAATCTGGAGACCGCGAGAGCCAGCGCGTGGGTGACGCGTGGGCGCGATTCACAGCAGCCGCCGTCAACAGACCTCCCAGACGACGGCGCTACTCTGGCGCCATCTCGTAGCCATCGTCGCGGCACTACGATTTTCTTCTCTTGCTTTCGCCATACGCTAGCTCCTCCGCTTTCCGCCTCATGGATCCGCTGCACCCTCCTCTCCACTTTTCTTCTCGCGACTCTTCGCCGTTTTTCACTTTTTAATCTTTCGCTGCGCTCGTTCGCTCAGTTGCGCGGCCGCCGACGACGCGGACGCTCGCTGTTACAGCTGAGATCTAACACAAATTTTGCAGGGATCTGAGTCTAGCTCCGGTACGAGCGCGACCCAGCCGTCCACCTCTGCCTCTAGGTCTCGCACAGAGGCGTCTTCGTATCAGACATCGTCAACGGTAACTACTACGGTTATCAGATCGACTCGCCGCATTCTGCCGGAAGAGGAGGCTCCAGGTAGCGGTCCAGAGGAGGCTATCGACGCGATGTAAGTCCTGATTTCCAATTTTCCTGATTTACTTACCGGCCGGCCTGATCAGCTTATATTCAGAAGAAAGTTCTTATCCTAGAATTGTTCGTAAAGAAACTTCCAGCTAAGCCTGAAGCTTGACATTCTGCTTGCGAAGGGGGCTGACACATAGCAAAGAGCCCTCAAGAACAAGATGCCTTGTGAACGACGGGCCGTGAGGCCAAAATCACAAAGTAGCGCGCAACTCCAAAGGAGACAAAGTGAGTCCGAATCCACAAAGATTTGCGTTTGTAAGTATGGTTTGCCATTGACCGGTTACCATCGTTAAAATGTTTCATATAGCGACTTACTAGCATCTTCTCTTACGAACAGTTTCAGCGTAAGACGTTTGCCTCTGATTGCGGGCCACGGTGTATTGAAATATGCTCGCATTTTGTTTTGTTTTTGACTTTGCTCTTCACTTGGTTCTAGAATACAATTCTGCCCCCCAAATAAAGTGGTGGCGTCTTGATTGGCTCTTTCAGTAAGCCCGATAGAGATGAAACTCCGAGATAGTGCGCAGCTGCGTGGTGATGGATATGAGAGACCAGACTCTGCGGAAAGCGTGAGCTCGGCACTAATAGATGTCTAAAACATGGCGTCTCTGACGTTTTTCCGACTCTGCAATCACTTGCGGCTCATGCACCCTCCAAGAGCTTAGCTATAAAGTTCAATTCAATTCAATTCAATCCAATTTTATTCACAACACACATACAAAGTTGTGTTGAAGGCTCCCCTGGCAAAAAAGCTGTAAGCATACAGCTTGACGGAGGCCAGGGGGGCCAATAATCGGCAGCAGTGTCAGTGAATTAGTAATAGCATTAAATGGCAATACATGAAGACGCATCAAAAACCCTATACCAATACTATAAGCAACAGTCACAACAATAAATACCTATACACTATAAGCAAATACATACAAGACATGCAAATACATGCACTACATACTAGATGCACTAATAAAACATGCAAGTAATACTCGTATATAAGACGAGATAAATACAGTGTATCAATAAAATTCATCAAATACAAACATATTGCGCAATCGCCCTCGTGAAAACCCAACATCTTTATTTACACGCTTTTCAAGTTTATTCAGTAGCACTGGTACATTATGAGTTACAGATTGCAAAAGATAATTGGTTCTAGGGCACGGTACCAACCACCTTTCGCGTTCCCTTGTCAAACGAATACTGGAACGTTCTACAGGATTAGACACGCTATTTAGAAATTCAGCAGTTTTTGTTTCTGCAAAATGAAGCTGATGCAAAAGACGGTAGCTGTATGAGCGCTCGATATTAACTATCTTGTTTCTCTGAAATAGTTCTTTTGTTGGGTGAAAATAGTCGACAAGGCTTGCACAGCGAATGGCCTTCTTTTCTAAAAGCAAGAGCCTATTAATATTACTTTTTGTTGTTGTGCCCCATATTAATAAACAGTAGTTTAAATGCGATCGAAATAGTGAATGATAAAGTTGGAAGAGGATTCGAGAGGGGAACATGTGTCGACACCTGAACAACACGCCAATAGCTGAGGACAGCTTTTTTATAAGCATGTCGATGTGTGAATTCCACTGCAAATGGTTCGAAAATGTTACGCCTAACACCTTGTGTTCTGCCACTACTTCAATAGGATGGGGCCCCATGGTCAAGTTTATGGTAGCAACGGCTTTGTTTTTGGCAGTGAAAATGATGCCCTTAGATTTTTTAGCGTTGATGTGAAGGTAGTTACTAAGCGACCAGTCATGTAATTGTGAGAGGACAGAATTCGTGCGCAGTACTAAGTCGATGTCGTTATCAGCAGTAACAAAAGGACTAGTGTCATCCGCGTATAAAATAAATTTAGTCTCATTGTCAATTTTATTTAGATCATTAACATATACGTTAAATAAAAAGGGGCCTAGGATGCTGCCCTGAGGAACTCCACTCGGTAAATTCTTAGGTGTTGATACAAAACCGTTAATCGCCACGCTCTGTTGCCGATTAGTGAGATAAGAATGCAAGAGGGAGTGCGTCACTCCACGGATGCCGTATTGTTATAGTTTAGTTAACAGTATACCATGATGGAGTGAGTCAAAAGCTTTACTGTAGTCTATGAAAATGCCAAGTGTTAATTGACCCTTTTCGATGCCATGTAGAATTATTTCCTTTTGCACTAGAAGCGCAGACTCAGTGGACCTACCTTTTGTAAAGCCATGCTGGCAGCCGTACAAGATGTTGTGCTTAGAAAAAAAGCCACTTAGTCGCGATAAAATTATTTTTTCAAGGCCCTTCGAGAAAACAGGCAACACAGATATCGGCCGATAGTTAGAAATGTCATTTCTGTCGCCACCTTTATGTATCACCGATACACGTGCTTCCTTCATCTTGGAAGGAAAGATACCCGATTCAATAGCAAGATTGAAAATATGTGCCAAGTATGGACAAACAAGATCGAGCACGTGTTTCACTGGCCTAATCTGTAGACAGTCTATGTCGATAGCCTTGCTATTCCTCAGAGATTTAAACATTTGGTATACTTCCGAGCAATCTGTTGGTTGAAAAAACGCTGTGTCGAGAATATTTGTATCAAGCACGTAAGAGGAATTGATTGAAGGTGCATGTTTTAGTGGCAATGAGGCATAATGTGCGCTGAAGTGCTCCGATAAAGCAGTGCCGGAGAGTGTTTTCCCGTTTAGTGTAATTTCGTGTAGATTATTTTGCCGTGAATGCGTTCCCAGTACGTTATTTATAATCGCCCACACACGATCAGGTGTGCGTGCGCTTTGGAAAAGGTGTTCGTAATATTCCTTTTTCGCTTTCTTTAAATCCTTAGTCAGCCGATTGCGGAGCTTCTTAAAAGCCGTCAGAATTGATAGATCACGCTTTTTTAGAAAACGGCTGTGCAGTTTATTTTTCTGTTTAATCAGACACATCAGATCACGGTTAATCCATGGCTTCCGTAATCGTTTATGTGGTGCAAACAATTTCATAGGAAAGCAGTGTATGTATATTTTACAAAATGCCTTCAAAAACTCATTGTACGCGCTTTCTGCGTCTGTTTTCATTAGTACTGTACTCCAGTCGTTATCTCGTACTTTGGTTCTAAACAGATCCAATGCCGATTGAGTTATTGTTTGGTGAAATATTCTGGGCATATGCGTATGCTTGTTAGCAACAGAAGAGTTTAAATATACCATGAATATGGGGCAGTGGTCACTGATGTCGCAGTTAATTGTGCCAGCAGCTGTTACAATTGTGTCAGCATTGGTAACAAAGAGATCTAGAACAGATGAACTGGTCGCTGACACTCGTGTGGGCGTTGTAATGACATTGCGAAAGCCCAGCGCAGTCAGTCTATTTAGCAGTTCCACAGCATTGTTGTTGTCTGGGCAAACAAATGTTAACGTTAAAGTCCCCACCAAGAATCAATCGGTACCTTTGATAGGAAGCATGCTCCATAAGGCAGTCAATAAAATCTAAAAAGTTTACCACATTTCCAGCAGGAGGGCGATAACAAACGGTAAATATGGTGTCATTGCAGCGCAGACTGAGTGCTTCATAATCTGGTGTTAATACTGTGAAATCATTAACGATGGCACAGATGTTCACATTCAGAAAATAAATAGCCACTCCCCCACCTCGTCGGTTAGTTCGATTTAACGAATAGTGGGTGTATCCATCTAGATCAGGAAGGCTGTTAAGTGTATTACACCACGTCTAGGTTACCATGATTGCGTTGAAATTAAACGAGAAATTGCTAAGCAGCAGGGAAAAGTCGTCATACTTGTTAGCGAGGGAGCGTGCGTTCAAGTGCAGTACTGTTCCAACATTTTGGTTGGTTTGGTTGCATACTTTTATATTGTTAGCTTCTACATCTTACTCAGC